>NW_027276982.1:0-32948 GCF_030028105.1 Mobula birostris | reverse complement strand
GCACTGAAACTCATGCCCTGAATCTCATGCCCTGAAACTCATGCCCTGAACCTCATCCCCTGAAACTCAAGCCCTGAATCTCATGCCCTGAATCTCTTGCCCTAAATCACATACCCTGAAACTCCTGCCCTGAAATTCATGCACTGAAACTCATGCCCTGAATCACATGCCCTAAAACTCCTGCCCTGAATCATCTGCCCAGAAGCTCATGCCTGAATCTCATGCCCTGAAACTCCTGCTCTGAAACTCATGCACTGAAACTCATGCCCTGAATCACATGCCCTAAAACTCCTGCCCTGAATCAGCTGCCCAGAAACTCATGCCCTGAATTACATGCCCTGAAATACCTGCCCTGAATCTCATGCCCTGAAACTCATGCCCTGAATCTCATGCCCTGAAACTCCTGCACTGAAACTCATGCCATGAATCTCATATCCTGAAACTCACGCCCTGAATTACATGCCCTGAAACTCCTGCCCTGAAACTCCTGCCCTGAAACTCATGCCCTGAAACTCATGCCCTGAATCTCTTGTCCTAAAACTCATGCCCTGAATCTCATGCCCTGAATCTCATGCCCTGAAACTCCTGCACTGAAACACCAGCCCTGAATCTCCTGCCCTGAAACTCATGCCCTGAATCTCATGCCCTGAATCTCACGCTCTGAAACTCGTGCACTGAATCTCATGACCTCAAGTTCCTGCACTGAAACTCATGCCCTGAATCTCATGTCCTGAAACTCCTGCCCTGAATCACCTACTTTGAAACTCATGACCTGAATCTCATGCCCTGAAATTCCTGCACTGAAACTCATGCCATGAATCTCAGATCCTGAAACTCACGCCCTGAATCACATGCCCTGAAACTCCTGCCCTGAAACTCATGCCCTGAAACTCCTGCCCAGAAAATCATGCCCTGAATCTCATGCTCTGAAACTCATGCCCTGAATCTCATGCCCTCAAGTTCCTGCACTGAAACTCATGCCCTGAATCTCATGACCTGAAACTCATGCCCTGAACCTCATGCCCTGAAACTCAAGCCCTGAATCTCATGCCCTGAAACTCATGCCCTAAATCACATACCCTGAAACTCCTGCCCTGAAACTCATGCACTCAATCTCATGCCCTGAATCACATGCCCTAAAACTCCTGCCCTGAAACTCATGCCCTGAAACTCATGCCCTGAACCTCATGCCCTGAAACTCAAGCCCTGAATCTCATGCCCTGAAACTCATGCCATAAATCACATACCCTGAAACTACTGCCCTGAGACTCATGCACTGAAACTCATGCCCTGAATCACATGCCCTAAAATTCCTGCCCTGAATCATCTGACAGAAACTCATGCCCTGAATTACATGCCCTGAAATACCTGCCTTGAATCTCATGCCCTGAAACTCATGCCCTGAATCTCATGCCCTGAATCTCATGCCCTGAAACTCCTGCACTGAAACACCTGCCCTGAAACTCCTGCCTTGAAACGCATGCCCTGAAACTCATTCCCTGAATCTCCTGTCCTAAAACTCATGCCCTGAATCTCATGCCCTGAATCTCATGCCCTGAAACTCCTGCACTGAAACACCTGCCCTGAATCTCCTGCTTTGAAACTCATGCCCTGAATCTCATGCCCTGAATCTCACGCTCTGAAACTCGTGCACTGAATCTCATGACCTCAAGGTCCTGCACTGAAACTCATGCCCTGAATCTCATGTCCTGAAACTCCTGCCCTGAATCACCTACCCTGAAACTCATGCCCTGAATCTCATGCCCTGAAACTCCTGCACTTAAACTCATGCCATGAATCTCATATCCTGGATTTCACGCCCTGAATCTCATGCCCTGAAACTCCTGCCCTGAAACTCATGCCCTGAAACTCATGCCCTGAAACTCATGCCCTGAATCTCCTGTCCTGAAACTCATGCCCTGAATCTCATGCCCTGAATCTCATGCCCTGAAACTCCTGCACTGAAACACCTGCCCTGAATCTCCTGCCCTGAAAATGAAGCCCTGAATCTCATGCTCTAAAACTCGTGCACTGAATCTCATGCCCTCAATTAACTGCACTGAAACTCATGCCCTGAATCTCATGCCCTGAAACTCATGCCCTGAACCTCATGCCCTGAAACTCAAGCCCTGAATCTCATGCCCTGAAACTCTTGCCCTAAATCACATACCCTGAAACTCCTGCCCTGAAACTCATGCACTGAAACTCATGCCCTGAATCACATGCCCTAAAACTCCTGCCCTGAATCATCTGCCCAGAAACTCATGCCCAGAATTACATGCCCTGAAATACATGCCCTGAATCTCATGCCCTGAAACTCCTGCACTGAAACTCAAGCCCTGAAACTCATGCCCTGAATCACATGCCCTAAAACTCCTGCCCTGAATCAGCTGCCCAGAAACTCATGCCGTGAATTACATGCCCTGAAATATCTGGCCTGAATCTCATGCACTGAAACTCACGCCCTGAATTACATGCCCTGAAACTCCTGCCCTCAAACTCATGCACTGAAACTCATGCCGTGAATCTCATGCCTTGAAACTCCTGCCCTCAAACTTATGCACTGAAACTCATGCCCTGAATCTCCTGCACTGAAACTCATGCCATGAATCTCATATCCTGAAACTCATGCCCTGAATCTCATGCCCTGAATCTCATGCCCAGAAACTCCTGCACTGAAACACCTGCCCTGAATCTCCTGCCCTGAAAATCATGCCCTGAAACTCAAGCCCTGAATCTCCTGCCCTGAAACTCATGCACTGAAACTCATGCCCTGAATCACATGCCCTAAAACTCCTGCCCTGAATCATCTGCCCAGAAACTCATGCCCTGAATTACATGCCCTGAAATTCCTGCCCTGAATCTCATGCCCTGAAACTCATGCCCTGAATCTCATGCCCTGAAACTCCTGCCCTCAAACTCATGCAGTGAAACTCATGCCCTGAATTTCATGCCTTGAAACTCCTGTCCTGAATCTCATGCCCTGAAACCCATGCCCTGAATATCATGCCCTGAAACTCCTGCACTGAAACTCATGCCATGAATCTCATATCCTGAAACTCACGCCCTGAATTACATACCCTGAAACTCCTGCCTTGAAACGCATGCCCTGAAACTCATTCCCTGAATCTCATGCTCTGAAACTCATGCCCTGAATCTCATGCCCTGAATCACATGCCCTAAAACTCCTGCCCTGAATCATCTGCCCAGAAACTCATGCCCTGTATGACATGCCCTGAAATTCCTGCCCTGAATCTCATGCCCTGAAACTCATGCCCTGAATCTCATGCCCTGAAACTCCTGCCCTGAAGCTCATGCAGTGAAACTCAAGCCCTGAATTTCATGCCTTGAAACTCCTGTCCTGAATCTCATGCCCTGAAACTCATGCCCTGAATCTCACGCTCTGAAACTCGTGCACTGAATCTCATGACCTCAAGTTCCTGCACTGAAACTCATGCCCTGAATCTCATGTCCTGAAACTCCTGCCCTGAATCACCTACTTTGAAACTCATGACCTGAATCTCATGCCCTGAAATTCCTGCACTGAAACTCATGCCATGAATCTCAGATCCTGAAACTCACGCCCTGAATCACATGCCCTGAAACTCCTGCCCTGAAACTCATGCCCTGAAACTCCTGCCCAGAAAATCATGCCCTGAATCTCATGCTCTGAAACTCATGCCCTGAATCTCATGCCCTCAAGTTCCTGCACTGAAACTCATGCCCTGAATCTCATGACCTGAAACTCATGCCCTGAACCTCATGCCCTGAAACTCAAGCCCTGAATCTCATGCCCTGAAACTCATGCCCTAAATCACATACCCTGAAACTCCTGCCCTGAAACTCATGCACTCAATCTCATGCCCTGAATCACATGCCCTAAAACTCCTGCCCTGAAACTCATGCCCTGAAACTCATGCCCTGAACCTCATGCCCTGAAACTCAAGCCCTGAATCTCATGCCCTGAAACTCATGCCATAAATCACATACCCTGAAACTACTGCCCTGAGACTCATGCACTGAAACTCATGCCCTGAATCACATGCCCTAAAATTCCTGCCCTGAATCATCTGACAGAAACTCATGCCCTGAATTACATGCCCTGAAATACCTGCCTTGAATCTCATGCCCTGAAACTCATGCCCTGAATCTCATGCCCTGAATCTCATGCCCTGAAACTCCTGCACTGAAACACCTGCCCTGAAACTCCTGCCTTGAAACGCATGCCCTGAAACTCATTCCCTGAATCTCCTGTCCTAAAACTCATGCCCTGAATCTCATGCCCTGAATCTCATGCCCTGAAACTCCTGCACTGAAACACCTGCCCTGAATCTCCTGCTTTGAAACTCATGCCCTGAATCTCATGCCCTGAATCTCACGCTCTGAAACTCGTGCACTGAATCTCATGACCTCAAGGTCCTGCACTGAAACTCATGCCCTGAATCTCATGTCCTGAAACTCCTGCCCTGAATCACCTACCCTGAAACTCATGCCCTGAATCTCATGCCCTGAAACTCCTGCACTTAAACTCATGCCATGAATCTCATATCCTGGATTTCACGCCCTGAATCTCATGCCCTGAAACTCCTGCCCTGAAACTCATGCCCTGAAACTCATGCCCTGAAACTCATGCCCTGAATCTCCTGTCCTGAAACTCATGCCCTGAATCTCATGCCCTGAATCTCATGCCCTGAAACTCCTGCACTGAAACACCTGCCCTGAATCTCCTGCCCTGAAAATGAAGCCCTGAATCTCATGCTCTAAAACTCGTGCACTGAATCTCATGCCCTCAATTAACTGCACTGAAACTCATGCCCTGAATCTCATGCCCTGAAACTCATGCCCTGAACCTCATGCCCTGAAACTCAAGCCCTGAATCTCATGCCCTGAAACTCTTGCCCTAAATCACATACCCTGAAACTCCTGCCCTGAAACTCATGCACTGAAACTCATGCCCTGAATCACATGCCCTAAAACTCCTGCCCTGAATCATCTGCCCAGAAACTCATGCCCAGAATTACATGCCCTGAAATACATGCCCTGAATCTCATGCCCTGAAACTCCTGCACTGAAACTCAAGCCCTGAAACTCATGCCCTGAATCACATGCCCTAAAACTCCTGCCCTGAATCAGCTGCCCAGAAACTCATGCCGTGAATTACATGCCCTGAAATATCTGGCCTGAATCTCATGCACTGAAACTCACGCCCTGAATTACATGCCCTGAAACTCCTGCCCTCAAACTCATGCACTGAAACTCATGCCGTGAATCTCATGCCTTGAAACTCCTGCCCTCAAACTTATGCACTGAAACTCATGCCCTGAATCTCCTGCACTGAAACTCATGCCATGAATCTCATATCCTGAAACTCATGCCCTGAATCTCATGCCCTGAATCTCATGCCCAGAAACTCCTGCACTGAAACACCTGCCCTGAATCTCCTGCCCTGAAAATCATGCCCTGAAACTCAAGCCCTGAATCTCCTGCCCTGAAACTCATGCACTGAAACTCATGCCCTGAATCACATGCCCTAAAACTCCTGCCCTGAATCATCTGCCCAGAAACTCATGCCCTGAATTACATGCCCTGAAATTCCTGCCCTGAATCTCATGCCCTGAAACTCATGCCCTGAATCTCATGCCCTGAAACTCCTGCCCTCAAACTCATGCAGTGAAACTCATGCCCTGAATTTCATGCCTTGAAACTCCTGTCCTGAATCTCATGCCCTGAAACCCATGCCCTGAATATCATGCCCTGAAACTCCTGCACTGAAACTCATGCCATGAATCTCATATCCTGAAACTCACGCCCTGAATTACATACCCTGAAACTCCTGCCTTGAAACGCATGCCCTGAAACTCATTCCCTGAATCTCATGCTCTGAAACTCATGCCCTGAATCTCATGCCCTGAATCACATGCCCTAAAACTCCTGCCCTGAATCATCTGCCCAGAAACTCATGCCCTGTATGACATGCCCTGAAATTCCTGCCCTGAATCTCATGCCCTGAAACTCATGCCCTGAATCTCATGCCCTGAAACTCCTGCCCTGAAGCTCATGCAGTGAAACTCAAGCCCTGAATTTCATGCCTTGAAACTCCTGTCCTGAATCTCATGCCCTGAAACTCATGCCTGAATCTCATGCCCTGAAACTCCTGCACTGAAACTCATGCCATGAATCTCATATCCTGAAACTCACGCCCTGAATTACATACCCTGAAACTCCTGCCTTGAAACGCATGCCCTGAAACTCATTCCCTGAATCTCCTGTCCTAAAACTCATGCCCTGAATCTCATGCCTTGAATCTCATGCCCTGAAATTCCTGCACTGAAACACCTGCCCTGAATCTCCTGCCCTGAAACTCATGCCCAGAATCTCATGCCCTGAATCTCATGCTCTGAAACTCGTGCACTGAATCTCATGCCCTCAAGTTCCTGCACTGAAACTCATGCCCTGAATCTCATGCCCTGAAACTCATGCCCTGAACCTCATGCCCTGAAACTCATGCACTGAATCTCATGCCCTGATCCACATGCCTAAAACTAATGCCCTGAATCATCTGCCCAGAAACTCATGCCCTGAATTACATGCCCTGAAATTCCTGCCCTGAATCTCATGCCCTGAAACTCATGCCCTGAATCTCATGCCCTGAAACTCCTGCCCTCAAACTCATGCACTGAAACTCATGCCCTGAATCTCATGCCTTGAAACTCCTGCCCTCAAATTCATGCACTGAAACTCATGCCCTGAATCTCATGCCCTGAAACACCTGCACTGAATCTCATGCCCTGAAACTCATGCCCTGAATCTCATGCCCTGAATCTCGTGCCCTGAAACTCCTGCACTGAAACACCTGCCCTGAATCTCCTGCCCTGAAAATGAAGCCCTGAATCTCATGCAATAAAGCTCGTGCACTGAATCTCATGCCCTCAATTAACTGCACTGAAACTCATGCCCTGAATCTCATGCCCTGAAACTCATGCCCTGAACCTCATGCCCTGAACCTCAAGCCCTGAATCTCATGCCCTGAAACTCTTGCCCTAAATCACATACCCTGAAACTCCTGCCCTGAAACTCATGCACTGAAACTCATGCCCTGAATCACATGCCCTAAAACTCCTGCCCTGAATCATCTGCCCAGAAACTCATGCCCTGAATTACATGCCCTGAAATACCTGCCCTGAATCTCATGCCCTGAAACTCATGCCCTGAATCTCATGCCCTGAAACTCCTGCACTGAAACTCATGCACTGAAACTCATGCCCTGAATCACATGCCCTAAAACTCCTGCCCTGAACCTTCTGCCCAGAAACTCATGCCCTGAATTACATGCCCTGAAATACCTGCCCTGAATCTCATGCCCTGAAACTCACGCCCTGAATCTCATGCCCTGAAACTCCTGCTCTGAAACTCATGCCATGAATCTCATATCCTGAAACTCACGCCCTGAATTACATGCCCTGAAACTCCTGCCCTGAAACTCATGCCCTGAATCTCATGCCCTGAATCTCATGCCCTGAAACTCCGGCACTGAAGCACCTGCCCTGAATCTCCTGCCCTGAAACTCATGCCCTGAATCTCATGCCCGGAATCTCATGCTGTGAAACTCGTGCACTGAATCTCATGACCTCAAGTTCCTGCACTGAAACTCATGCCCTGAATCTCATGTCCTGAAACTCCTGCCCTGAATCACCTACCCTGAAACTCATGCCCTGAATCTCATGCCCTGAAACTCCTGCCCTGAAACTCATGCCCTGAAACTCATGCCCTGAAACTCCTGTCCTGAAACTCATGCCCTGAATCTCATGCCCTGAATCTCATGCCCTGAAACTCAAGCCCTGAATCTCATGCCCTGAAACTCATGCCCTAATTCACATACCCTGAAACTCCTGCCCTGAAACTCATGCACTCAAACTCATGCCCTGAATCACATGCCCTAAAACTCCTGCCCTGAAACTCATGCCCTGAATCTCATGCCCTGAAACTCATGCCCTAAATCACATACCCTGAAACTACTGCCCTGAAACTCATGCACTGAAACTCATGCCCTGAATCACATGCACTAAAATTCCTGCCCTGAATCGTCTGCCCAGAAACTCATGCCCTGAATTACATGCCCTGAAATACCTGCCCTGAATCTCATGCCCTGAAACTCATGCCCTGAATCTCATGCCCTGAATCTCATGCTCTGAAACTCGTGCACTGAATCTCATGCCCTCAAGTTCCTGCACTGAAACTCATGCCCTGAATCTCATGCCCTGAAACTCATGCCCTGAACCTCATGCCCTGAAACTCATGCTCTAAATCGCATACCCTGAAACTCCTGCCCTGAAACTCATGCACTGAAACTCATGCCCTGAATCACATGCCCTAAAACTCATGCCCTGAATCATCTGCCCAGAAACTCATGCCCTGAATTACATGCCCTGAAATACCTGCCCTGAATCTCATGCCCTGAAACTCATGCTCTGAATCTCATGCCCTGAAACTCCTGCCCTCAAACTCATGCACTGAAACTCATGCCCTGAATCTCATGCCTTGAAATTCCTGCCCTCAAACTCATGCACTGAAACTCATGCCCTGAATCTCATGCCCTGAAACACCTGCACTGAAACTCATGCCATGAATCTCATATCCTGAAACTCACGCCTTGTATCACATGCCCTGAAACTCCTGCCCTGAAACTCATGCCCTGAAACTCATGCCCTGAAACTCCTGCACTGAAACACCTGCCCTGAATCTCATGCCCTGAAACTCATGCCCTGAAACTCATGTGCCGAATCTCGTGCCCTGGTACTCCTGCACTGAAACTCATGCCATGAATATCATATCCTGAAACTCACGCCCTGAATTACATGCCCTGAAACTCCTGCCCTGAAACTCATGCCCTGAAACTCATGCCCTGAAACTCATGCCCTGAATCTCCTACGCTCAAACTCATGCACTGAAACTCAAGCCCTGAATCTCATGCCCTGAAACTCTTGCCTTAAATCACATACCCTGAAACTCCTGCCCTGAAACTCATGCACTGAAACTCATGCCCTGAATCACATGCCCTAAAACTCCTGCCCTGAATCATCTGCCCAGAAACTCATGCCCTGAATTACATGCCCTGAAATACCTGCCCTGAATCTCATGCCCTGAAATTCATGCCCTGAATCTCATGCCCTGAAACTCCTGCACTGAAACTCATGCCCTGAAACTCATGCCCTGAATCACATGCCCTAAAACTCCTGCCCAGAATCAGCTGCCCAGAAACTCATGCCGTGAATTACATGCCCTGAAATATCTGGCCTGAATCTCATGCACTGAAACTCACGCCCTGAATTACATGCCCTGAAACTCCTGCCCTCAAACTCATGCACTGAAACTCATGCCCTGAATCTCATGCCTTGAAACTCCTGCCCTCAAACTTATGCACTGAAACTCATGCCCTGAATCTCCTGCACTGAAACTCATGCCATGAATCTCATATCCTGAAACTCATGCCCTGAATCTCATGCCCTGAATCTCATGCCCAGAAACTCCTGCACTGAAACACCTGCCCTGAATCTCCTGCCCTGAAACTCATGCACTGAAACTCATGCCCTGAATCACATGCCCTAAAACTCCTGCCCTGAATCATCTGCCCAGAAACTCATGCCCTGAATTACATGCCCTGAAATTCCTGCCCTGAATCTCATGCCCTGAAACTCATGCCCTGAATCTCATGCCCTGAAACTCCTGCCCTCAAACTCATGCAGTGAAACTCAAGCCCTGAATTTCATGCCTTGAAACTCCTGTCCTGAATCTCATGCCCTGAAACTCATGCCCTGAATATCATGCACTGAAACTCCTGCACTGAAACTCATGCCATGAATCTCATATCCTGAAACTCACGCCCTGAATTACATACCCTGAAACTCCTGCCTTGAAACGCATGCCCTGAAACTCATTCCCTGAATCTCCTTTCCTAAAACTCATGCCCTGAATCTCATGCCCTGAATCACATGCCCTAAAACTCCTGCCCTGAATCATCTGCCCAGAAACTCATGCCCTGAATTACATGCCCTGAAATTCCTGCCCTGAATCTCATGCCCTGAAACTCATGCCCTGAATCTCATGCCCTGAAACTCCTGCCCTCAAGCTCATGCAGTGAAACTCAAGCCCTGAATTTCATGCCTTGAAACTCCTGTCCTGAATCTCATGCCCTGAAACTCATGCCTGAATCTCATGCCCTGAAACTCCTGCACTGAAACTCATGGCATGAATCTCATATCCTGAAACTCACGCCCTGAATTACATACCCTGAAACTCCTGCCTTGAAACGCATGCCCTGAAACTCATTCCCTGAATCTTCTGTCCTAAAACTCATGCCCTGAATCTCATGCCCTGAATCTCATGCCCTGAAATTCCTGCACTGAAACACCTGCCCTGAATCTCCTGCCCTGAAACTCATGCCCAGAATCTCATGCCCTGAATCCAATGCTCTGAAACTCGTGCAATGAATCTCATGCCCTCAAGTTCCTGCACTGAAACTCATGCCCTGAATCTCATGCCCTGAAACTCATGCCCTGAACCTCATGCCCTGAAACTCATGCACTGAATCCCATGCCCTGATCCACATGCCCTAAAACTAATGCCCTGAATCATCTGCCCAGAAACTCATGCCCTGAATTACATGCCCTGAAATTCCTGCCCTGAATCTCATGCCCTGAATCTCATGCCCTGAAACTCCTGCCCTCAAACTCATGCACTGAAACTCATGCCCTGAATCTCATGCCTTGAAACTCCTGCCCTCAAATTCATGCACTGAAACTCATGCCCTGAATCTCATGCCCTGAAACACCTGCACTGAACCTCATGCCCTGAACCTCATGCCCTGAATCTCATGCCCTGAAACTCTTGCCCTAAATCACATACCCTGAAACTCCTGCCCTGAAACTCATGCACTGAAACTCATGCCCTGAATCACATGCCCTAAAACTCCTGCCCTGAATCATCTGCCCAGAAACTCATGCCCTGAATTACATGCCCTGAAATACCTGCCCTGAATCTCATGCCCTGAAACTCATGCCCTGAATCTCATGCCCTGAAACTCCTGCACTGAAACTCATGCACTGAAACTCATGCCCTGAATCACATGCCCTAAAACTCCTGCCCTGAATCTTCTGCCCAGAAACTCATGCCCTGAATTACATGCCCTGAAACTCCTGCCCTGAAACTCATGCCCTGAAACTCATGCCCTGAATCTCATGCCCTGAAACTCCTGCACTGAAGCACCTGCCCTGAATCTCCTGCCCTGAAACTCATGCCCTGAATCTCATGCCCGGAATCTCATGCTGTGAAACTCGTGCACTGAATCTCATGACCTCAAGTTCCTGCACTGAAACTCATGCCCTGAATCTCATGTCCTGAAACTCCTGCCCTGAATCACCTACCCTGAAACTCATGCCCTGAATCTCATGCCCTGAAACTCCTGCCCTGAAACTCCTGCCCTGAAACTCATGCCCTGAAACTCATGCCCTGAAACTCCTGTCCTGAAACTCATGCCCTGAATCTCATGCCCTGAATCTCATGCCCTGAAACTCAAGCCCTGAATCTCATGCCCTGAAACTCATGCCCTAATTCACATACCCTGAAACTCCTGCCCTGAAACTCATGCACTCAAACTCATGCCCTGAATCACATGCCCTAAAACTCCTGCCCTGAAACTCATGCCCTGAATCTCATGCCCTGAAACTCATGCCCTAAATCACATACCCTGAAACTACTGCCCTGAAACTCATGCACTGAAACTCATGCCCTGAATCACATGCACTAAAATTCCTGCCCTGAATCCTCTGCCCAGAAACTCATGCCCTGAATTACATGCCCTGAAATACCTGCCCTGAATCTCATGCCCTGAAACTCATGCCCTGAAACTCATGCCCTGAATCTCATGCACTGAATCTCGTGCCCTGAAACTCCTGCACTGAAACACCTGCCCTGAATCTCCTGCCCTGAAAATGAAGCCCTGAATCTCATGCCCTGAATCTCATGCCCTGAAACTCATGCCCTGAAGCTCATGCCCTGAATCTCCTGTCCTGAAACTCATGCCCTGAATCTCATGCCTTGAATCTCATGCCCTGAAACTCCTGCACTGAAACACCTGCCCTGAATCTCCTGCACTGAAAATCATGCCCTGAATATCATGCCCTGAATCTCATGCTCTGAAACTCATGCCCTGAATCTCATGCCCTGAATCTCCTGCACTGAAACTCATGCCATGAATCTCATATCCTGAAACTCATGCCCTGAATCTCATGCCCTGAATCTCATGCCCAGAAACTCCTGCACTGAAACACCTGCCCTGAATCTCCTGCCCTGAAAATCATGCCCTGAAACTCAAGCCCTGAATCTCCTGCCCTGAAACTCATGCACTGAAACTCATGCCCTGAATCACATGCCCTAAAACTCCTGCCCTGAATCATCTGCCCAGAAACTCATGCCCTGAATTACATGCCCTGAAATTCCTGCCCTGAATCTCATGCCCTGAAACTCATGCCCTGAATCTCATGCCCTGAAACTCCTGCCCTCAAACTCATGCAGTGAAACTCAAGCCCTGAATTTCATGCCTTGAAACTCCTGTCCTGAATCTCATGCCCTGAAACTCATGCCCTGAATATCATGCCCTGAAACTCCTGCACTGAAACTCATGCCATGAATCTCATATCCTGAAACTCACGCCCTGAATTACATACCCTGAAACTCCTGCCTTGAAACGCATGCCCTGAAACTCATTCCCTGAATCTCCTTTCCTAAAACTCATGCCCTGAATCTCATGCCCTGAATCACATGCCCTAAAACTCCTGCCCTGAATCATCTGCCCAGAAACTCATTCCCTGAATCTTCTGTCCTAAAACTCATGCCCTGAATCTCATGCCCTGAATCTCATGCCCTGAAATTCCTGCACTGAAACACCTGCCCTGAATCTCCTGCCCTGAAACTCATGCCCAGAATCTCATGCCCTGAATCTCATGCTCTGAAACTCGTGCACTGAATCTCATGCCCTCAAGTTCCTCCACTGAAACTCATGCCCTGAATCTCATGCCCTGAAACTCATGCCCTGAACCTCATGCCCTGAAACTCATGCACTGAATCCCATGCCCTGATCCACATGCCCTAAAACTAATGCCCTGAATCATCTGCCCAGAAACTCATGCCCTGAATTACATGCCCTGAAATTCCTGCCCTGAATCTCATGCCCTGAATCTCATGCCCTGAAACTCCTGCCCTCAAACTCATGCACTGAAACTCATGCCCTGAATCTCATGCCTTAAACTCCTGCCCTCAAATTCATGCACTGAAACTCATGCCCTGAATCTCATGCCCTGAAACACCTGCACTGAATCTCATGCCCTGAAACTCATGCCCTGAATCTCATGCCCTGAATCTCGTGCCCTGAAACTCCTGCACTGAAACACCTGCCCTGAATCTCCTGCCCTGAAAATGAAGCCCTGAATCTCATGCTCTAAAGCTCGTGCACTGAATCTCATGCCCTCAATTAACTGCACTGAAACTCATGCCCTGAATCTCATGCCCTGAAACTCATGCCCTGAACCTCATGCCCTGAACCTCAAGCCCTGAATCTCATGCCCTGAAACTCTTGCCCTAAATCACATACCCTGAAACTCCTGCCCTGAAACTCATGCACTGAAACTCATGCCCTGAATCACATGCACTAAAACTCCTGCCCTGAATCATCTGCCCAGAAACTCATGCCCTGAATTACATGCCCTGAAATACCTGCCCTGAATCTCATGCCCTGAAACTCATGCCCTGAATCTCATGCCCTGAAACTCCTGCACTGAAACTCATGCACTGAAACTCATGCCCTGAATCACATGCCCTAAAACTCCTGCCCTGAATCTTCTGCCCAGAAACTCATGCCCTGAATTACATGCCCTGAAATACCTGCCCTGAATCTCATGCCCTGAAACTCACGCCCTGAATCTCATGCCCTGAAACTCCTGCACTGAAACTCATGCCATGAATCTCATATCCTGAAACTCACGCCCTGAATTACATGCCCTGAAACTCCTGCCCTGAAACTCATGCCCTGAAACTCATGCCCTGAATCTCATGCCCTGAAACTCCTGCACTGAAGCACCTGCCCTGAATCTCCTGCCCTGAAACTCATGCCCTGAATCTCATGCCCGGAATCTCATGCTGTGAAACTCGTGCACTGAATCTCATGACCTCAAGTTCCTGCACTGAAACTCATGCCCTGAATCTCATGTCCTGAAACTCCTGCCCTGAATCACCTACCCTGAAACTCATGCCCTGAATCTCATGCCCTGAAACTCCTGCCCTGAAACTCCTGCCCTGAAACTCATGCCCTGAAACTCATGCCCTGAAACTCCTGTCCTGAAACTCATGCCCTGAATCTCATGCCCTGAATCTCATGCCCTGAAACTCAAGCCCTGAATCTCATGCCCTGAAACTCATGCCCTAATTCACATACCCTGAAACTCCTGCCCTGAAACTCATGCACTCAAACTCATGCCCTGAATCACATGCCCTAAAACTCCTGCCCTGAAACTCATGCCCTGAATCTCATGCCCTGAAACTCATGCCCTAAATCACATACCCTGAAACTACTGCCCTGAAACTCATGCACTGAAACTCATGCCCTGAATCACATGCACTAAAATTCCTGCCCTGAATCATCTGCCCAGAAACTCATGCCCTGAATTACATGCTCTGAAATACCTGCCCTGAATCTCATGCCCTGAAACTCATGCCCTGAATCTCATGCCCTGAATCTCATGCTCTGAAACTCGTGCACTGAATCTCATGCCCTCAAGTTCCTGCACTGAAACTCATGCCCTTAATCTCATGCCCTGAAACTCATGCCCTGAACCTCATGCCCTGAAACTCATGCTCCAAATCGCATACCCTGAAACTCCTGCCCTGAAACTCATGCACTGAAACTCATGCCCTGAATCACATGCCCTAAAACTCATGCCCTGAATCATCTGCCCAGAAACTCATGCCCTGAATTACATGCCCTGAAATACCTGCCCTGAATCTCATGCCCTGAAACTCATGCCCTGAATCTCATGCCCTGAAACTCCTGCCCTCAAACTCATGCACTGAAACTCATGCCCTGAATCTCATGCCTTGAAACTCCTGCCCTCAAACTCATGCACTGAAACTCATGCCCTGAATCTCATGCCCTGAAACACCTGCACTGAAACTCATGCCATGAATCTCATATCCTGAAACTCACGCCTTGTATCACATGCCCTGAAACTCCTGCCCTGAAACTCATGCCCTGAAACTCATGCCCTCAAACTCATGCTCTGAATCTCATGCCCTGAATCTCGTGCCCTGAAACTCCTGCACTGAAACACCTGCCCTGAATCTCATGCCCTGAAACTCATGCCCTGAAACTCATGCCCCGAATCTCGTGCCCTGGTACTCCTGCACTGAAACTCATGCCATGAATATCATATCCTGAAACTCACGCCCTGAATTACATGCCCTGAAACTCCTGCCCTGAAACTCATGCCCTGAAACTCATGCCCTGAAACTCATGCCCTGAATCTCCTGCGCTCAAACTCATGCACTGAAACTCATGCCCTGAAACTCATGCCTTGAAACTCCTGCCCTCAAACTCATGCACTGAAACTCATGCCCTGAATCTCATGCCCTGAAACACCTGCACTGAAACTCATGCCATGAATCTCATATCCTGAAACTCACGCCTTGAATCACATACCCTGAAACTCCTGCCCTGAAACTCATGCCCTGAAACTCATGCACTGAAACTCATGCCCTGAATCTCATGCCCTGAAACTCGTGCCCTGAAACTCCTGCACTGAAACACCTGCCCTGAATCTCCTGCCCTGAAAATGAAGCCCTGAATCTCATGCTCTAAAACTCTTGCACTGAATCTCATGCCCTCAAGTTCCTGCACTGAAACTCATGCCCTGAATCTCATGCCCTGAAACTCATGCCCTGAACCTCATCCCCTGAAACTCAAGCCCTGAATCTCATGCCCTGAATCTCTTGCCCTAAATCACATACCCTGAAACTCCTGCCCTGAAATTCATGCACTGAAACTCATGCCCTGAATCACATGCCCTAAAACTCCTGCCCTGAATCTCATGCCCTGAAACTCCTGCACTGAAACTCATGCCATGAATCTCATATCCTGAAACTCACGCCCTGAATTACATGCCCTGAAACTCCTGCCCTGAAACTCCTGCCCTGAAACTCATGCCCTGAAACTCATGCCCTGAATCTCATGCCCTGAAACTCCTGCACTGAAACTCATGCCATGAATCTCATATCCTGAAACTCACGCCCTGAATTACATGCCCTGAAACTCCTGCCCTGAAACTCCTGCCCTGAAACTCATGCCCTGAAACTCATGCCCTGAATCTCTTGTCCTAAAACTCATGCCCTGAATCTCATGCCCTGAATCTCATGCCCTGAAACTCCTGCACTGAAACACCAGCCCTGAATCTCCTGCCCTGAAACTCATGCCCTGAATCTCATGCCCTGAATCTCACGCTCTGAAACTCGTGCACTGAATCTCATGACCTCAAGTTCCTGCACTGAAACTCATGCCCTGAATCTCATGTCCTGAAACTCCTGCCCTGAATCACCTACCCTGAAACTCATGACCTGAATCTCATGCCCTGAAACTCCTGCACTGAAACTCATGCCATGAATCTCAGATCCTGAAACTCACGCCCTGAATCACATGCCCTGAAACTCCTGCCCTGAAACTCATGCCCTGAAACTCCTGCCCAGAAAATCATGCCCTGAATCTCATGCCCTGAATCTCATGCTCTGAAACTCATGCCCTGAATCTCATGCCCTCAAGTTCCTGCACTGAAACTCATGCCCTGAATCTCATGACCTGAAACTCATGCCCTGAACCTCATGCCCTGAAACTCAAGCCCTGAATCTCATGCCCTGAAACTCATGCCCTAAATCACATACCCTGAAACTCCTGCCCTGAAACTCATGCACTCAATCTCATGCCCTGAATCACATGCCCTAAAACTCCTGCCCTGAAACTCATGCCCTGAAACTCAAGCCCTGAATCTCATGCCCTGAAACTCATGCCATAAATCACATACCCTGAAACTACTGCCCTGAGACTCATGCACTGAAACTCATGCCCTGAATCACATGCCCTAAAATTCCTGCCCTGAATCATCTGACAGAAACTCATGCCCTGAATTACATGCCCTGAAATACCTGCCTTGAATCTCATGCCCTGAAACTCATGCCCTGAATCTCATGCCCTGAATCTCATGCCCTGAAACTCCTGCACTGAAACACCTGCCCTGAATCTCATGCCCTGAATCTCATGCTCTTAAACTCGTGCACTGAATCACATCCCCTCAAGTTCCTGCACTGAAACACATGCCCTGAATCTCATGCCCTGAAACTCATGCCCTGAACCTCATGCTCTGAAACTCAAGCCCTGAATCTCATGCCCTGAAACTCATGCCCTGAATCTCATGCCCTGAATCTCATGGTCTGAAACTCGTGCACTGAATCTCATGCCCTCAAGTTCCTGCACTGAAACTCATGCCCTGAATCTCATGCCCTGAAACTCATGCCCTGAACCTCATGCCCTGAAACTCATGCCCTGAATCTCATGCCCTGAAACTCATGCCTCGGATCACATGCCCTGAAACTCATGCCCTGAACCTCATGCCCTGAAACTCAAGCCCTGAATCTCATGCCCTGAAACTCATGCTCTAAATCACATACCCTGAAACTCCTGCCCTCAAACTCATGCACTGAAACTCATGCCCTGAATCTCATGCCCTGAAACACCTGCACTGAAACTCATGCCATGAATCTCATATCCTGAAACTCACGCCTTGAATCACATGCCCTGAAACTCCTGCCCTGAAACTCATGCCCTGAAACTCATGCCCTGAAACTCATGCTCTGAATCTCATGCCCTGAATCTCGTGCCCTGAAACTCCTGCACTGAAACACCTGCCCTGAATCTCATGCCCTGAAACTCATGCCCTGAAACTCATGCCCTGAAACTCATGCCCTGAATCTCATGCGCTCAAACTCATGCACTGAAACTCATGCCCTGAATCTCATGCCTTGAAACTCCTGCCCTCCAACTCATGCACTGAAACTCATGCCCTGAATCTCATGCCCTGAAACACCTGCACTGAAACTCATGCCATGAATCTCATATCCTGAAACTCACGCATTGAATCACATGCCCTGAAACTCCTGCCCTGAAACTCATGCCCTGAAACTCATGCACTGAAACTCATGCCCTGAATCTCATGCCCTGAAACTCGTGCCCTGAAACTCCTGCACTGAAACACCTGCCCTGAATCTCCTGCCCTGAAAATGAAGCCCTGAATCTCATGCTCTAAAACTCTTGCACTGAATCTCATGCCCTCAAGTTCCTGCACTGAAACTCATGCCCTGAATCTCATGCCCTGAAACTCATGCCCTGAACCTCATGCCCTGAAAATCAAGCCCTGAATCTCATGCCCTGAATCTCTTGCCCTAAATCACATACCCTGAAACTCCTGCCCTGAAACTCATGCAGTGAAACTCATGCCCTGAATCACATTCCCTAAAACTCCTGCCCTGAATCATCTGCCCAGAAACTCATGCCCTGAATCTCATGCCCTGAAACTCCTGCTCTGAAACTCATGCACTGAAAATCATGCCCTGAATCACATGCCCTAAAACTCCTGCCCTGAATCATCTGCCCAGAAACTCATGCCCTGAATTACATGCCCTGAAATACCTGCCCTGAATCTCATGCCCTGAAACTCATGCCCTGAATCTCATGCCCTGAAACTCCTGCCCCTAATCACCTACCCTGAAACTCGTGACTTGAATCTCAAGCCCTGAAACTCCTGCACTGAAACTCATGCCATGAATCTCAGATCCTGAAACTCACGCCCTGAATCACATGCCCTGAAACTCCTGCCCCTAATCACCTACCCTGAAACTCATGACTTGAATCTCAAGCCCTGAAACTCCTGCACTGAAACTCATGCCATGAATCTCAGATCCTGAAACTCACGCCCTGAATCACATGCCCTGAAACTCCTGCCCTGAAACTCATGCCCTGAAACTCATGCCCTGAAACTCATGCCCTGAATCTCCTGTCCTGAAACTCATGCCCTGAATCTCTTGCCCTGAATCTCAAGCCCTGTAACTCCTGCACCGAAACACCTGCCCTGAATCTCCTGCCCAGAAAATCATGCCCTGAATCTCATGCCCTGAATCTCATGCTCTGAAACTCATGCCCTCAAGTTCCTGCACTGAAACTCATTCCCTGAATCTCATGACCTGAAACTCATGCCCTGAACCTCATGCCCTGAAACTCAAGCCCTGAATCTCATGCCCTGAAACTCATGCCCTAAATCACATACCCTGAAACTCCTGCCCTGAAACTCATGCACTCAATCTCATGCCCTGAATCACATGCCCTAAAACTCCTGCCCTGAAACTCATGCCCTGAAACTCATGCCCTGAACCTCATGCCCTGAAACTCAAGCCCTGAATCTCATGCCCTGAAACTCATACCATAAATCACATACCCTGAAACTACTGCCCTGAGACTCATGCACTGAAACTCATGCCCTGAATCACATGCCCTATAATTCCTGCCCTGAATCATCTGACAGAAACTCATGCCCTGAATTTCATGCCCTGAAATACCTGCCTTGAATCTCATGCCCTGAAACTCATGCCCTGAATCTCATGCCCTGAATCTCATGCCCTGAAACTCCTGCACTGAAACACCTGCCCTGAATCTCCTGCCTTGAAGATCATGCCCTGAATCTCATGCCCTGAATCTCATGCTCTGAAACTCGTGCACTGAATCACATCCCCTCAAGTTCCTGCACTGAAACTCATGCCCTGAATCTCATGCCCTGAAACTCATGCCCTGAACCTCATGCCCTGAAACTCAAGCCCTGAATCTCATGCCCTGAAACTCATGCCCTAAATCACATACCCTGAAACTCCTGCATTGAAACTCATGCACTGAAACTCATGCCCTGAATCTCATGCCCTGAAACACCTGCACTGAAACTCATGCCATGAATCTCATATCCTGAAACTCACGCCTTGAATCACATGCCCTGAAACTCCTACCCTGAAACTCATGCCCTGAAACAAATGCCCTGAAACTCATGCCCTGAATCTCATGCCCTGAATCTCGTGCCCTGAAACTCCTGCACTGAAACACCTGCCCTGAATCTCCTGCCCTGAAAATGAAGCCCTGAATCTCATGCTCTATAACTCGTGCACTGAATCTCATGCCCTCAAGTTCCTGCACTGAAACTCATGCTCTGAATCTCATGCCCTGAAACTCATGCACTGAAATTCAAGCCCTGAATCTCATGCCCTAAAACTCCTGCCCTGAATCTTCTGCCCAGAAACTCATGCCCTGAATTACATGCCCTGAAAAACCTGCCCTGAATCTCATGCCCTGAATCTCATGCCCTGAAACTCCTGGCCACAAACTCATGCACTGAAACTCATGCCCTGAATCTCCTGCCCTGAAAATCATACCCTGAATCTCATGCCCTGAATCTCATGCTCTGAAACTCATGCCCCAAATCACAAACCCTGAAACTCCTGCCCTGAAACTCATGCACTCAAACTCGTGCCCTGAATCACATGCCCTAAAACTCCTGCACTGAATCTCATGCCCTGAAACTCAAGCACTGAATCTCATGCCCTGAAACTCATACCCTAAATCACATACCCTGAAACTACTGCCCTGAAAGTCATGCACTGAAACTCATGACCTGAATCACATGCCCTAAAATTCCTGCCCTGAATCATCTGCCCAGAAACTCATGCCCTGAATTACATGCCCTGAATCACATACCCTAAAATTCCTGCTCTGAATCATCTGCCAAGAAACTCATGCCCTGAATTACATGCCCTGAAATACCTGCCCTGAATCTCATGCCCTGAAACTCATGCCCTGAATCTCATGCCCTGAATCTCATGCCCTGAAACTCCTGCACTGAAACTCATGCCCTGAATCTCATGCCCTGAAACTCATGCCCTGAACCTCATGCCCTGAAACTCAAGCCCTGAATCTCATGCCCTGAAACTCATGCCCTAAATCACATACCCTGAAACTCCTGCCCTGAAACTCATGCACTGAAACTCTTGCCCTGAATCACATGCCCTAAAACTCATGCCCTGAATCATCTGCCCAGAAACTCATGCCCTGAATTACATGCCCTGAAATACCTGCCCTGAATCTCATGCCCTGAAACACATGCCCTGAATCTCATGCCCTGAAACTCCTGCACTGAAACTCATGCCATGAATCTCATATCCTGAAACTCACGCCCTGAATTACATGCCCTGAAACTCATGCCCTGAAACTCATGCCCTGAATCACATGCCCTAAAACTCATGCCCTGAAACTCATGCCCTGAATCTCATGCCTTGAAACTCCTGCCCTCAAACTCATGCACTGAAACTCATGCCCTGAGTCTCATGCCCTAAAACACCTGCACTGAATCTCATGCCCTGAATCTCATGCCCTGAAACTCCTGCACTGAAACACCAGCCCTGAATCTCCTGCCCTGAAACTCATGCCCTGAATCTCTTGTCCTAAAACTCATGCCCTGAATCTCATGCCCTGAATCTCATGCCCTGAAACTCCTGCACTGAAACACCAGCCCTGAATCTCCTGCCCTGAAACTCATGCCCTGAATCTCATGCCCTGAATCTCACGCTCTGAAACTCGTGCACTGAATCTCATGACCTCAAGTTCCTGCACTGAAACTCATGCCCTGAATCTCATGTCCTGAAACTCCTGCCCTGAATCACCTACCCTGAAACTCATGACCTGAATCTCATGCCCTGAAACTCCTGCACTGAAACTCATGCCATGAATCTCAGATCCTGAAACTCACGCCCTGAATCACATGCCCTGAAACTCCTGCCCTGAAACTCATGCCCTGAAACTCCTGCCCAGAAAATCATGCCCTGAATCTCATGCCCTGAATCTCATGCTCTGAAACTCATGCCCTGAATCTCATGCCCTCAAGTTCCTGCACTGAAACTCATGCCCTGAATCTCATGACCTGAAACTCATGCCCTGAACCTCATGCCCTGAAACTCAAGCCCTGAATCTCATGCCCTGAAACTCATGCCCTAAATCACATACCCTGAAACTCCTGCCCTGAAACTCATGCACTCAATCTCATGCCCTGAATCACATGCCCTAAAACTCCTGCCCTGAAACTCATGCCCTGAAACTCATGCCCTGAACCTCATGCCCTGAAACTCAAGCCCTGAATCTCATGCCCTGAAACTCATGCCATAAATCACATACCCTGAAACTACTGCCCTGAGACTCATGCACTGAAACTCATGCCCTGAATCACATGCCCTAAAATTCCTGCCCTGAATCATCTGACAGAAACTCATGCCCTGAATTACATGCCCTGAAATACCTGCCTTGAATCTCATGCCCTGAAACTCATGCCCTGAATTTCATGCCCTGAATCTCATGCCCTGAAACTCCTGCATTGAAACACCTGCCCTGAATCTCATGCCCTGAATCTCATGCTCTTAAACTCGTGCACTGAATCACATCCCCTCAAGTTCCTGCACTGAAACACATGCCCTGAATCTCATGCCCTGAAACTCATTCCTGAACCTCATGCTCTGAAACTCAAGCCCTGAACCTCATGCTCTGAAACTCAAGCCCTGAATCTCATGCCCTGAAACTCATGCCCTGAATCTCATGCCCTGAAACTCATGCCCTGAAACTCATGCTCTGAATCTCATGCCCTGAATCTCGTGCCCTGAAACTCATGCTCTAAATCACATACCCTGAAACTCCTGCCCTGAAACTCATGCACTGAAACTCATGCCTCGGATCACATGCCCTGAAACTCATGCCCTGAACCTCATGCCCTGAAACTCAAGCCCTGAATCTCATGCCCTGAAACTCATGCTCTAAATCACATACCCTGAAACTCCTGCCCTCAAACTCATGCACTGAAACTCATGCCCTGAATCTCATGCCCTGAAACACCTGCACTGAAACTCATGCCATGAATCTCATATCCTGAAACTCACGCCTTGAATCACATGCCCTGAAACTCCTGCCCTGAAACTCATGCCCTGAAACTCATGCCCTGAAACTCATGCTCTGAATCTCATGCCCTGAATCTCGTGCCCTGAAACTCCTGCACTGAAACACCTGCCCTGAATCTCATGCCCTGAAACTCATGCCCTGAAACTCATGCCCTGAAACTCATGCCCTGAATCTCATGCGCTCAAACTCATGCACTGAAACTCATGCCCTGAATCTCATGCCTTGAAACTCCTGCCCTCCAACTCATGCACTGAAACTCATGCCCTGAATCTCATGCCCTGAAACACCTGCACTGAAACTCATGCCATGAATCTCATATCCTGAAACTCACGCATTGAATCACATGCCCTGAAACTCCTGCCCTGAAACTCATGCCCTGAAACTCATGCACTGAAACTCATGCCCTGAATCTCATGCCCTGAAACTCGTGCCCTGAAACTCCTGCACTGAAACACCTGCCCTGAATCTCCTGCCCTGAAAATGAAGCCCTGAATCTCATGCTCTAAAACTCTTGCACTGAATCTCATGCCCTCAAGTTCCTGCACTGAAACTCATGCCCTGAATCTCATGCCCTGAAACTCATGCCCTGAACCTCATCCCCTGAAACTCAGGCCCTGAATCTCATGCCCTGAATCTCTTGCCCTAAATCACATACCCTGAAACTCCTGCCCTGAAATTCATGCACTGAAACTCATGCCCTGAATCACATGCCCTAAAACTCCTGCCCTGAATCATCTGCCCAGAAACTCATGCCCGGAATTACATGCCCTGAAATACCAGCCCTGAATCTCATGCCTTGAAACTCATGCCCTGAATCTCATGCCCTGAAACTCCTGCACTGAAACTCATGCCCTGAATCTCATGTCCTGAAACTCCTGCCCTGAATCACCTACCCTGAAACTCATGACCTGAATCTCATGCCCTGAAACTCCTGCACTGAAACTCATGCCATGAATCTCAGATCCTGAAACTCACGCCCTGAATCACATGCCCTGAAACTCCTGCCCTGAAACTCATGCCCTGAAACTCCTGCCCAGAAAATCATGCCCTGAATCTCATGCCCTGAATCTCATGCTCTGAAACTCATGCCCTGAATCTCATGCCCTCAAGTTCCTGCACTGAAACTCATGCCCTGAATCTCATGACCTGAAACTCATGCCCTGAACCTCATGCCCTGAAACTCAAGCCCTGAATCTCATGCCCTGAAACTCATGCCCTAAATCACATACCCTGAAACTCCTGCCCTGAAACTCATGCACTCAATCTCATGCCCTGAATCACATGCCCTAAAACTCCTGCCCTGAAACTCATGCCCTGAAACTCATGCCCTGATCCTCATGCCCTGAAACTCAAGCCCTGAATCTCATGCCCTGAAACTCATGCCATAAATCACATACCCTGAAACTACTGCCCTGAGACTCATGCACTGAAACTCATGCCCTGAATCACATGCCCTAAAATTCCTGCCCTGAATCATCTGACAGAAACTCATGCCCTGAATTACATGCCCTGAAATACCTGCCTTGAATCTCATGCCCTGAAACTCATGCCCTGAATCTCATGCCCTGAATCTCATGCCCTGAAACTCCTGCATTGAAACACCTGCCCTGAATCTCATGCCCTGAATCTCATGCTCTTAAACTCGTGCACTGAATCACATCCCCTCAAGTTCCTGCACTGAAACACATGCCCTGAATCTCATGCCCTGAAACTCATGCCCTGAACCTCATGCTCTGAAACTCAAGCCCTGAATCTCATGCCCTGAAACTCATGCCCTGAATCTCATGCCCTGAATCTCATGGTCTGAAACTCGTGCACTGAATCTCATGCCCTCAAGTTCCTGCACTGAAACTCATGCCCTGAATCTCATGCCCTGAAACTCATGCCCTGAACCTCATGCCCTGAAACTCATGCCCTGAATCTCATGCCCTGAAACTCATGCTCTAAATCACATACCCTGAAACTCATGCACTGAAACTCATGCCTCGGATCACATGCCCTGAAACTCATGCCCTGAACCTCATGCCCTGAAACTCAAGCCCTGAATCTCATGCCCTGAAACTCATGCTCTAAATCACATACCCTGAAACTCCTGCCCTCAAACTCATGCACTGAAACTCATGCCCTGAATCTCATGCCCTGAAACACCTGCACTGAAACTCATGCCATGAATCTCATATCCTGAAACTCACGCCTTGAATCACATGCCCTGAAACTCCTGCCCTGAAACTCATGCCCTGAAACTCATGCCCTGAAACTCATGCTCTGAATCTCATGCCCTGAATCTCGTGCCCTGAAACTCCTGCACTGAAACACCTGCCCTGAATCTCATGCCCTGAAACTCATGCCCTGAAACTCATGCCCTGAATCTCATGCACTGAAACTCATGCCCTGAAACTCATGCCCTGAAACTCATGCTCTGAATCTCATGCCCTGAATCTCGTGCCCTGAAACTCCTGCACTGAAACACCTGCCCTGAGTCTCCTGCCCTGAAAATCATGCCCTGAAACTCAAGCCCTGAATCTCATGCACTGAAACTCATGCCCTAAATCTCATACCCTGAATCTCCTGCCCTGAAACTCATGCACTGAAACTCATGCCCTGAATCACATGCCCTAAAACTCCTGCCCTCAAACTCATGCAGTGAAACTCAAGCCCTGAATTTCATGCCTTGAAACTCCTGTCCTGAATCTCATGCCCTGAAACTCATGCCCTGAATCTCATGCCCTGAAACTCCTGCACTGAAACTCATGCCATGAATCTCATATCCTGAAACTCACGCCCTGAATTACATGCCCTGAAACTCCTGCCTTGAAACGCATGCCCTGAAACTCATTCCCTGAATCTCCTGTCCTAAATCTCATGCCCTGAATCTCATGCCCTGAATCTCATGCCCTGAAACTCCTGGACTGAAACACCTGCCCTGAATCTCCTGCTTTGAAACTCATGCCCAGAATCTCATGCCCTGAATCTCACGCTCTGAAACTCGTGCACTGAATCTCATGACCTCAAGGTCCTGCACTGAAACTCATGCCCTGAATCTCATGTCCTGAAACTCCTGCCCTGAATCACCTACCCTGAAACTCATGCCCTGAATCTCATGCCCTGAAACTCCTGCACTTAAACTCATGCCATGAATCTCATATCCTGGATTTCACGCCCTGAATCACATGCCCTGAAACTCCTGCCCTGAAACTCATGCCCTGAAACTCATGCCCTGAAACTCATGCCCTGAATCTCCTGTCCTGAAACTCATGCCCTGAATCTCATGCCCTGAATCTCATGCCCTGAAACTCCTGCACTGAAACACCTGCCCTGAATCTCCTGCCCTGAAAATGAAGCCCTGAATCTCATGCTCTAAAACTCGTGCACTGAATCTCATGCCCTCAATTAACTGCACTGAAACTCATGCCCTGAATCTCATGCCCTGAAACTCATGCCCTGAACCTCATGCCCTGAAACTCAAGCCCTGAATCTCATGCCCTGAAACTCTTGCCCTAAATCACATACCCTGAAACTCCTGCCCTGAAACTCATGCACTGAAACTCATGCCCTGAATCACATGCCCTAAAACACCTGCCCTGAATCAACTGCCCAGAAACTCATGCCCTGAATTACATGCCCTGAAATACCTGCCCTGAATCTCATGCCCTGAAATTCATGCCCTGAATCTCATGCCCTGAAACTCCTGCACTGAAACTCATGCCCTGAAACTCATGCCCTGAATCACATGCCCTAAAACTCCTGCCCTGAATCAGCTGCCCAGAAACTCATGCCGTGAATTACATGCCCTGAAATATCTGGCCTGAATCTCATGCACTGAAACTCACGCCCTGAATTACATGCCCTGAAACTCCTGCCCTCAAACCCATGCACTGAAACTCATGCCCTGAATCTCATGCCTTGAAACTCCTGCCCTCAAACTTATGCACTGAAACTCATGCCCTGAATCTCCTGCACTGAAACTCATGCCATGAATCTCATATCCTGAAACTCATGCCCTGAATCTCATGCCCTGAATCTCATGCCCAGAAACTCCTGCACTGAAACACCTGCCCTGAATCTCCTGCCCTGAAAATCATGCCCTGAAACTCAAGCCCTGAATCTCCTGCCCTGAAACTCATGCACTGAAACTCATGCCCTGAATCACATGCCCTAAAACTCCTGCCCTGAATCATCTGCCCAGAATCTCATGCCCTGAATTACATGCCCTGAAATTCCTGCCCTGAATCTCATGCCCTGAATCTCATGCCCTGAATCACATGCCCTAAAACTCCTGCCCTGAATCATCTGCCCAGAAACTCATGCCCTGAATTACATGCCCTGAAATTCCTGCCCTGAATCTCATGCCCTGAAACTCATGCCCTGAATCTCATGCCCTGAAACTCCTGCCCTCAAGCTCATGCAGTGAAACTCAAGCCCTGAATTTCATGCCTTGAAACTCCTGTCCTGAATCTCATGCCCTGAAACTCATGCCTGAATCTCATGCCCTGAAACTCCTGCACTGAAACTCATGCCATGAATCTCATATCCTGAAACTCACGCCCTGAATTACATACCCTGAAACTCCTGCCTTGAAACGCATGCCCTGAAACTCATTCCCTGAATCTCCTGTCCTAAAACTCATGCCCTGAATCTCATGCCCTGAATCTCATGCCCTGAATCTCATGCCCTGAAATTCCTGCACTGAAACACCTGCCCTGAATCTCCTGCCCTGAAACTCATGCCCAGAATCTCATGCCCTGAATCTCATGCTCTGAAACTCGTGCACTGAATCTCATGCTCTCAAGTTCCTGCACTGAAACTCATGCCCTGAATCTCATGCCCTGAAACTCATGCCCTGAACCTCATGCCCTGAAACTCATGCACTGAATCTCATGCCCTGATCCACATGCCCTAAAACTAATGCCCTGAATCATCTGCCCAGAAACTCATGCCCTGAATTACATGCCCTGAAATTCCTGCCCTGAATCTCATGCCCTGAAACTCATGCCCTGAATCTCATGCCCTGAAACTCCTGCCCTCAAACTCATGCACTGAAACTCATGCCCTGAATCTCATGCCTTGAAACTCCTGCCCTCAAATTCATGCACTGAAACTCATGCCCTGAATCTCATGCCCTGAAACACCTGCACTGAATCTCATGCCCTGAAACTCATGCCCTGAAACTCATGCCCTGAAACTCCTGCACTGAAGCACCTGCCCTGAATCTCCTGCCCTGAAACTCATGCCCTGAATCTCATGCCCGGAATCTCATGCTGTGAAACTCGTGCACTGAATCTCATGACCTCAAGTTCCTGCACTGAAACTCATGCCCTGAATCTCATGTCCTGAAACTCCTGCCCTGAATCACCTACCCTGAAACTCATGCCCTGAATCTCATGCCCTGAAACTCCTGCCCTGAAACTCATGCCCTGAAACTCATGCCCTGAAACTCATGCCCTGAAACTCCTGTCCTGAAACTCATGCCCTGAATCTCATGCCCTGAATCTCATGCCCTGAAACTCAAGCCCTGAATCTCATGCCCTGAATCTCATGCCCTGAAACTCATGCCCTAATTCACATACCCTGAAACTCCTGCCCTGAAACGCATGCCCTGAATCATCTGCCCAGAAACTCATGCCCTGAATTACATGCCCTGAAATTCCTGCCCTGAATCTCATGCCCTGAAACTCATGCCCTGAATCTCATGCCCTGAAACTCCTGCCCTCAAACTCATGCACTGAAACTCATGCCCTGAATCTCATGCCTTGAAACTCCTGCCCTCAAATTCATGCACTGAAACTCATGCCCTGAATCTCATGCCCTGAAACACCTGCACTGAATCTCATGCCCTGAAACTCATGCCCTGAAACTCATGCCCTGAAACTCCTGCACTGAAGCACCTGCCCTGAATCTCCTGCCCTGAAACTCATGCCCTGAATCTCATGCCCGGAATCTCATGCTGTGAAACTCGTGCACTGAATCTCATGACCTCAAGTTCCTGCACTGAAACTCATGCCCTGAATCTCATGTCCTGAAACTCCTGCCCTGAATCACCTACCCTGAAACTCATGCCCTGAATCTCATGCCCTGAAACTCCTGCCCTGAAACTCATGCCCTGAAACTCATGCCCTGAAACTCCTGTCCTGAAACTCATGCCCTGAATCTCATGCCCTGAATCTCATGCCCTGAAACTCAAGCCCTGAATCTCATGCCCTGAAACTCATGCCCTAATTCACATACCCTGAAACTCCTGCCCTGAAACGCATGCACTCAAACTCATGCCCTGAATCACATGCCCTAAAACTCCTGCCCTGAAACTCATGCCCTGAATCTCATGCCCTGAAACTCATGCCCTAAATCACATACCCTGAAACTACTGCCCTGAAACTCATGCACTGAAACTCATGCCCTGAATCACATGCACTAAAATTCCTGCCCTGAATCATCTGCCCAGAAACTCATGCCCTGAATTACATGCCCTGAAATACCTGCCCTGAATCTCATGCCCTGAAACTCATGCCCTGAATCTCATGCCCTGAATCTCATGCTCTGAAACTCGTGCACTGAATCTCATGCCCTCAAGTTCCTGCACTGAAACTCATGCCCTGAATCTCATGCCCTGAAACTCATGCCCTGAACCTCATGCCCTGAAACTCATGCTCTAAATCGCATTCCCTGAAACTCCTGCCCTGAAACTCACGCACTGAAACTCATGCCCTGAATCACATGCCCTAAAACTCATGCCCTGAATCATCTGCCCAGAAACTCATGCCCTGAATTACATGCCCTGAAATACCTGCCCTGAATCTCATGCCCTGAAACTCATGCCCTGAATCTCATGCCCTGAAACTCCTGCCCTCAAACTCATGCACTGAAACTCATGCCCTGAATCTCATGCCTTGAAACTCCTGCCCTCAAACTCATGCACAGAAACTCATGCCCTGAATCTCATGCCCTGAAACACCTGCACTGAAACTCATGCCATGAATCTCATATCCTGAAACTCACGCCTTGTATCACATGCCCTGAAACTCCTGCCCTGAATCTCATGCCCTGAATCTCGTGCCCTGAAACTCCTGCACTGAAACACCTGCCCTGAATCTCATGCCCTGAAACTCATGCCCTGAAACTCATGCCCCGAATCTCGTGCCCTGGTACTCCTGCCCTGAAGCTCATGCCATGAGTATCATATCCTGAAAATCACGCTCTGACTTACATGCCCTGAAACTCCTGCCCTGAAACTCATGCCCTGAAACTCATGCCCTGAAACTCATGCCCTGAAACTCATGCCCTGAATCTCCTGCGCTCAAACTCATGCACTGAAACTCATGCCCTGAATCTCATGCCTTGAAACTCCTGCCCTCAAACTCATGCACTGAAACTCATGCCCTGAATCTCATGCCCTGAAACACCTGCACTGAAACTCATGCCATGAATCTCATATCCTGAAACTCACGCCTTGAATCACATGCCCTGAAACTCCTGCCCTGAAACTCATGCCCTGAAACTCATGCACTGAAACTCATGCCCTGAATCTCATGCCCTGAAACTCGTGCCCTGAAACTCCTGCACTGAAACACCTGCCCTGAATCTCCTGCCCTGAAAATGAAGCCCTGAATCTCATGCTCTAAAACTCTTGCACTGAATCTCATGCCCTGAAACTCATGCCCTGAACCTCATCCCCTGAAACTCAAGCCCTGAATCTCATGCCCTGAATCTCTTGCCCTAAATCACATACCCTGAAACTCCTGCCCTGAAATTCATGCACTGAAACTCATGCCCTGAATCACATGCCCTAAAACTCCTGCCCTGAATCATCTGCCCAGAAGCTCATGCCTGAATCTCATGCCCTGAAACTCCTGCTCTGAAACTCATGCACTGAAACTCATGCCCTGAATCACATGCCCTAAAACTCCTGCCCTGAATCAGCTGCCCAGAAACTCATGCCCTGAATTACATGCCCTGAAATACCTGCCCTGAATCTCATGCCCTGAAACTCATGCCCTGAATCTCATGCCCTGAAACTCCTGCACTGAAACTCATGCCATGAATCTCATATCCTGAAACTCACGCCCTGAATTACATGCCCTGAAACTCCTGCCCTGAAACTCCTGCCCTGAAACTCATGCCCTGAAACTCATGCCCTGAATCTCTTGTCCTAAAACTCATGCCCTGAATCTCATGCCCTGAATCTCATGCCCTGAAACTCCTGCACTGAAACACCAGCCCTGAATCTCCTGCCCTGAAACTCATGCCCTGAATCTCATGCCCTGAATCTCACGCTCTGAAACTCGTGCACTGAATCTCATGACCTCAAGTTCCTGCACTGAAACTCATGCCCTGAATCTCATGTCCTGAAACTCCTGCCCTGAATCACCTACTTTGAAACTCATGACCTGAATCTCATGCCCTGAAATTCCTGCACTGAAACTCATGCCATGAATCTCAGATCCTGAAACTCACGCCCTGAATCACATGCCCTGAAACTCCTGCCCTGAAACTCATGCCCTGAAACTCCTGCCCAGAAAATCATGCCCTGAATCTCATGCTCTGAAACTCATGCCCTGAATCTCATGCCCTCAAGTTCCTGCACTGAAACTCATGCCCTGAATCTCATGACCTGAAACTCATGCCCTGAACCTCATGCCCTGAAACTCAAGCCCTGAATCTCATGCCCTGAAACTCATGCCCTAAATCACATACCCTGAAACTCCTGCCCTGAAACTCATGCACTCAATCTCATGCCCTGAATCACATGCCCTAAAACTCCTGCCCTGAAACTCATGCCCTGAAACTCATGCCCTGAACCTCATGCCCTGAAACTCAAGCCCTGAATCTCATGCCCTGAAACTCATGCCATAAATCACATACCCTGAAACTACTGCCCTGAGACTCATGCACTGAAACTCATGCCCTGAATCACATGCCCTAAAATTCCTGCCCTGAATCATCTGACAGAAACTCATGCCCTGAATTACATGCCCTGAAATACCTGCCTTGAATCTCATGCCCTGAAACTCATGCCCTGAATCTCATGCCCTGAATCTCATGCCCTGAAACTCCTGCACTGAAACACCTGCCCTGAAACTCCTGCCTTGAAACGCATGCCCTGAAACTCATTCCCTGAATCTCACGCTCTGAAACTCGTGCACTGAATCTCATGACCTCAAGGTCCTGCACTGAAACTCATGCCCTGAATCTCATGTCCTGAAACTCCTGCCCTGAATCACCTACCCTGAAACTCATGCCCTGAATCTCATGCCCTGAAACTCCTGCACTTAAACTCATGCCATGAATCTCATATCCTGGATTTCACGCCCTGAATCTCATGCCCTGAAACTCCTGCCCTGAAACTCATGCCCTGAAACTCATGCCCTGAAACTCATGCCCTGAATCTCCTGTCCTGAAACTCATGCCCTGAATCTCATGCCCTGAATCTCATGCCCTGAAACTCCTGCACTGAAACACCTGCCCTGAATCTCCTGCCCTGAAAATGAAGCCCTGAATCTCATGCTCTAAAACTCGTGCACTGAATCTCATGCCCTCAATTAACTGCACTGAAACTCATGCCCTGAATCTCATGCCCTGAAACTCATGCCCTGAACCTCATGCCCTGAAACTCAAGCCCTGAATCTCATGCCCTGAAACTCTTGCCCTAAATCACATACCCTGAAACTCCTGCCCTGAAACTCATGCACTGAAACTCATGCCCTGAATCACATGCCCTAAAACTCCTGCCCTGAATCATCTGCCCAGAAACTCATGCCCAGAATTACATGCCCTGAAATACCTGCCCTGAATCTCATGCCCTGAAATTCATGCCCTGAATCTCATGCCCTGA
>NW_027276981.1:0-32949 GCF_030028105.1 Mobula birostris | reverse complement strand
TGTGTGTTTTCTTGGGGTGCTCCAACGTTCTCCCACGCTCGTGTGTGTTCCCTCTGGGTGCTTCAGCCTCCTCCCACGCTCGTGTGTGTTTCCTCTGGGTGCTCCAGCGTTCTCCCACGCTCGTGTGTGTTTTCTTGGGGTGCTCCAACGTTCTCCCACGCTCGTGTGTGTTCCCTCTGGGTGCTTCAGCCTCCTCCCACGCTCGTGTGTGTTTCCTCTGGGTGCTCCAGCCTCCTCCCACGCACGTGTGTGTTTCGTCTGGGGGCTCCAGCGTTCTCCCACGCTCGTGTGTGTTTCCTCTGGGTGCTCCAGCGTTCTCCCACCCTCGTGTGTCTTTCCTCTGAGTGCTCAGCCTCCTCCCATGGTCGTGTGTGTTTCCCCTGGGTGCTCCAGCCTCCTCCCACGCTCGTGTATGTTTCCTCTGGGTGCTCCAGCGTTCTGCCACGCTCGTGTGTGTTTCGTCTGGGTGCTCCAGCGTTCTCCCACGCTCGTGTGTGTTTCCTCTGGGTCCTCCAGCCTCCTCCCACGCTCGTGTGTGTTTCCCCTGGGTGCTCCAGCCTCCTCCCACGGTCGTGTGCATATCCTCTGGGTGCTCGAGCCTCCTCCTACGCTCGTGTGTGTTTCCTCTGGGTGCTCCAGCCTCCTCCCACGCTCGTGTGTGTTTCCTCTGGGTGCTCCAGCCTCCTCCCACGCTCGTGTGCGTTTCCTCTGGGTGCTCTAGCCTCCTCCACGCTCGTGTGCATTTCCTCTGGCTTCTCCAGCCTCCTCCACGCTCGTGTGCTTTTCCTCTGGGTGCTCCATCTTCGTCCCACTCTCATGTGCGTTTCCTCTGGGTGCTCCAGCGTTCCCCACGCTCATGTGTGTTTCCTCGGGGTGCTCCAACGTTCTCCCACGCTCGTGTGTGTTTCCTTTGGTTGCTCCAGCCTCCTCCCACGTTTGTGTTTGTTTCCTCTGCGTTCTCCAGCGTTCTCCTACGCTAGTGTTTGTTTCCTCTGGTGCTCCAGCCTCCTCCCACGCTCATGTGTGTTTCCTCTGGATGCTCCAGATTCATGCGACGCTTGTGTGCGTTTCCTCTGGGTATCCAGCCTCCTCCCACGCTCGTGTGTGTTTCCTCTGGGTGCTCCAGCCTCCTCCCACGCTCGTGTGCGTTTCCTCTGGGTGCTCCAGCCTCCTCCCACGCTCGTGTGTGTTTCCTCTGGGTGCTCCATCCTCCTCCCACGCGAGTGTGTATTTCCTCTGGGTGCTCCAGCCTCCTCCCATGGTCGTGTGTGTTTCCTCTGGGTGCTCCATATTCCTCCCACGCTCGTGTGCGTTTCCTCTGGGTGCTCTAGCCTCCTCCCACGCTCGTGTGCATTTCCTCTGGCTTCTCCAGCCTCTTCTCACACTCGTGTGCTTTTCCTCTGGGTGCTCCATCCTCGTCCCACTCTCAAGTGCGTTTCCTCTGGGTGCTCCAGCGTTCCCCACGCTCATGTGTGTTTCCTCTGGATGCTCCAGATTCATCCCACGCTTGTGTGCGTTTCATTTGGGTGCTCCAGCCTCCTCCCACGCTCGTGTGCGTTTCCTCTGGGTGCTCCAGCTTCCTCCCACGCTCATGTGTGTTTGCTCTGGATGCTCCAGCCTCCTCCCGCGCTCGTGTGTGTCTCCTCTGGGTGCTCCAGCCTCCTCCCACGCTCATGTGTGTTTCCTCGGGGTGCTCCAGCCTCCTCCCACGCTCGTGTGCGTTTCCTCTGGGTGCTCCAGCCTCCTCCCACGGTCGTGTGCATTTCTTCTGGGTGCTCCAGCCTCCTCCCACGCTCATGTGTTTCCTCGGGGTGCTCCAGCGTTCTCCCACGCTCGTGTGTGTGTCCTCTGGGTGCTCCAGCGTTCTCCCACGCTCGCGTGCGTTTCCTCTGTGTGCTCCAGCCTTCTCCCACGCTCGTGTGTGTTTCCTCTGGGTGCTCCAGATTCCTCCCACGCTAGTGAGTGTTTCCTCTGGGAGCTCCAGCCTCCTCCCACTCTCATGTGCGTTTCCTCTGGGTGCTCTAGATTATTCCCACGCACGTGTGTGTCTCCTCTGGGGGCTCCAGCGTTCCCCACGCTCATGTGTGTTTCCTCTGGATGCTCCAGATTCATCCGACGCTTGTGTGTGTTTCCTCTGGGTATCCAGCCTCCTCCCACGCTCGTGTGTGTTTCCTCTGAGTGCTCCAGCCTCCTCCCATGGTCGTGTGTGTTTCCTCTCGGTGCTCCAGCGTTCTCCCACGCTCCTGTGTGTATTTCCTCTGAGTGCTCCAGATTCCTTCCACTCTCATGTGCGGTTCATCTGGGTGCTCCAGCCTCCTCCCACGCTCGTGTGCGTTTCCTCTGGGTGCTCCAGCCTCCTCCCGCGCTCGTGTGTGTCTCCTCTGGGTGCTCCAGCCTCCTCCCACGCTCGTGTGTGTTTCCTCTGGGTGCTCCAGCCTCTTCCCACCCTCGTGTGTGTTTCCTCTGAGTGCTCCAGCCTCCTCCTATGGTCGTGTGTGTTTTCTTGGGTGCTCAACGTTCTCCCACGCTCGTGTGTGTTCCCTCTGGGTGCTTCAGCCTCCACCCACGCTCGTGTGTGTTTCCTCTGGGTGCTCCAGCGTTCTCCCACGCTCGTGTATGGTTCCTCTGGGTGCTCCAGCCTCCTCCCATGGTCGTGTGTCTTTCCCTGGTGCTCCAGCCTCCTCCCACGCTCGTGTATGTTTCCTCTGGGTGCTCCAGCGTTCTCCCACGCTCGTGTGTGTTTCGTCTGGGTGCTCCAGCGTTCTCCCACGCTCCTGTGTGCATCCTCTGTGTGCTCCAGCGTTCTCCCACGCTCGTGTGTGTTTCCTCTGGATGCTCCAGAGTCCTCCCACGCCAGTGAGTGTTTCCTCTGGGTTCTCCAGCCTCCTCCCATACTCGTGTGCGTTTTCTCTGGGTGATCCAGCCTCCTCCCACGCTCGTGTGTGTTTCCTCCGGGTGCTCCAGCCTCCTCCCACGGTCGTGTGCATTTCCTCTGGGTGCTCGAGCCTCCTCCTACGCTAGTGTGTGTTTCCTCTGGGTGCTCTAGTGTTCTCCCACGCTCGTGTGTGTTTCCTATGGGTGCTCCAGCCTCCTCCCACGCTCGTGTGTGTTTCCTCTGGATGCTCCATATTCCTCCCATGCTAGTGAGTGTTTCCTCCGGGAGCTCCAGCCTCCTCCCACGCTTGTGTTTGTTTCTCTGCGTTCTCCAGCGTTCTCCCACGCTCGTGTGTGTTTCCTCTGGGTGCTCCAGATTCCTCCCACGCGCGTGTGCGTTTCCGCGGGGTGCTCCAGTCTCCTCCCACGCTCGTGTGCGTTTCCTCTGGGTGCTCCAGCCTCCTCCCGTACTCGTGTGCGTTTCCTCTGGGTGCTCCAGCCTTCTCCCGTACTCGTGTGCGTTTCCTCTGGGTGCTCCAGCCTCCTCCCACGCTCGTGTGTGTTTCCTCTGGGTGCTCCAGCCTCCTCCCACGCTCGTGAGTGTTTCCTCTGGGTGCTCCAGCCTCTTCCCACCCTCGTGTGTGTTTCCTCTGAGTGCTCCAGCCTCCTCCTATGGTCGTGTGTGTTTTCTTGGGGTGCTCCAACGTTCTCCCACGCTCGTGTGTGTTCCCTCTGGGTGCTTCAGCCTCCACCCACGCTCGTGTGTGTTTCCTCTGGGTGCTCCAGCGTTCTCCCACGCTCGTGTATGGTTCCTCTGGGTGCTCCAGCCTCCTCCCATGGTCGTGTGTCTTTCCCCTGGGTGCTCCAGCCTCCTCCCACGCTCGTGTATGTTTCCTCTGGGTGCTCCAGCGTTCTCCCACGCTCGTGTTTGTTTCGTCTGGGTGCTCCAGCTTTCTCCCACGCTCCTGTGTGCATCCTCTGTGTGCTCCAGCGTTCTCCCACGCTCGTGTGTGTTTCCTCTGGATGCTCCAGAGTCCTCCCACGCCAGTGAGTGTTTCCTCTGGGTTCTCCAGCCTCCTCCCATACTCGTGTGCGTTTTCTCTGGGTGATCCAGCCTCCTCCCACGCTCGTGTGTGTTTCCTCCGGGTGCTCCAGCCTCCTCCCACGGTCGTGTGCATTTCCTCTGGGTGCTCGAGCCTCCTCCTACGCTAGTGTGTGTTTCCTCTGCGTTCTCCAGCGTTCTCCCACGCTCGTGTGTGTTTCCTTTGGTTGCTCCATCCTCCTCCCACGCTTGTGTTTGTTTCCTCTGCGTTCTCCAACGTTCTCCTACGCTAGTGTTTGTTTCCTCTGGGTGCTCCAGCCTCCTCCCACGCTCTTATGTGTTTCCTCTGGGTGCTCCAGCGTTCTCCCACGCTCGTGCATGTTTCCTCTGGGTGCTCCAGCCTCCTCCCATGCTAGTGAGTGTTTCCTCCGGGAGCTCCAGCCTCCTCCCACGCTTGTGTTTGTTTCCTCTGCGTTCTCCAGCGTTCTCCCACGCTCGTGTGTGTTTCCTCTGGGTGCTCCAGATTCCTCCCACGCGCGTGTGCGTTTCCGCTGGGTGCTCCAGCCTCCTCCCACGCTCGTGTGCGTTTCCTCTGGGTGCTCCAGCCTCCTCCCGTACTCGTGTGCGTTTCCTCTGGGTGCTCCAGCCTTCTCCCGTACTCGTGTGCGTTTCCTCTGGGTGATCCAGCCTCCTCCCACGCTCGTGTGTGTTTCCTCTGGGTGCTCCAGCGTTCTCCCACGCTAGTGTTTGTTTCCTCTGGGTGCTCCAGCCTCCTCCCACGCTCTTATGTGTTTCCTCTGGGTGCTCCAGCGTTCTCCCACGCTCGTGCATGTTTCCTCTGGGTGCTCCAGCCTCCTCCCACGCTCGTGTATGGTTCCTCTGGGTGTTCCAGCCTTCTCCTGCGTCGTGTGTGTTTCCTCTGGGTGCTCCAGCCTCCTCCCACGCACGTGTGTGTTTCGTCTGGGGGCTCCAGCGTTCTCCCACGCTCGTGTGTGTTTGCTCTGAGTGCTCCAGCGTTCTCCCACCCTCGTGTGTCTTTCCTCTGAGTGCTCCAGCCTCCTCCCATGGTCGTGTGTGTTTCCCCTGGGTGCTCCAGCCTCCTCCCACGCTCGTGTATGTTTCCTCTGGGTGCTCCAGCGTTCTGCCACGCTCGTGTGTGTTTCGTCTGGGTGCTCCAGCGTTCTCCCACGCTCGTGTGTGTTTCCTCTGGGTGCTCCAGCCTCCTCCCACGCTCGTGTGTGTTTCCTCTGGGTGCTCCAGCGTTTCCCACGCTCGTGTGTGCTTCCTCTGGGTGCTCCAGCATTTTCCCACGCTCGTGCATGTTTCCTCTGGCTTCTCCAGCCTCCTCTCACGCTCGTGTGCTTTTCCTCTGGGTGCTCCATCCTCGTCCCACTCTCATGTGCGTTTCCTCTGGGTGCTCCAGCGTTCCCCACGCTCATGTGTGTTTCCTCGGGGTGCTCCAACGTTCTCCCACGCTCGTGTGTGTTTCCTCTGGGTGCTCCAGCCTCCTCCCAGGCTCGTGTGTGTTTCCTCTGGGTGCTCCAGCGTTCTCCCACGCTCGTGTGTGTTTCCTCTGGGTGCTCCAGCCTCCTCCTATGGTCGTGTGTGTTTTCTTGGGGTGCTCCAACGTTCTCCCACCCTCGTGTGTGTTCCCTCCGGGTGGTTCAGCCTCCTCCCACGCTCGTGTGTGTTTCCTCTGGGTGCTCTAGCATTCTCCCACGCTCGTGTATGGTTCCTCTGGGTGCTCCAGCCTCCTCCTGCGTCGTGTGTGTTTCCTCTGGGTGCTCCAGCCTCCTCCCACGCACGTGTGTGTTTCCTCTGGGGGCTCCAGCGTTCTCCCACGCTCGTGTGTGTTTCCTATGGGTGCTCCAGCCTCCTCCCACGCTCGTGTGTCTTTCCTCTGAGTGCTCCAGCCTCCTCCCACGCTCGTGTGTCTTTCCCCTGGGTGCTCCAGCCTCCTCCCACGGTCGTGTGCATTTCCTCTGGGTGCTCGAGCCTCCTCCTACGCTCGTGTGTGTTTCCTCTGGGTGCTCCAGCCTCCTCCCACGCTCGTGTGTGTTTCCTCTGGGTGCTCCAGCCTCTTCCCACCCTCGTGTGTGTTTCCTCTGAGTGCTCCAGCCTCCTCCTATGGTCGTGTGTGTTTCCTCTGGGTGCTCAAGATTCCTCCCACGCTCGTGTGCGTTTCCTCTGGGTGCTCTAGCCTCCTCCCACGCTCGTGTGTGTTTTCTTGGGGTGCTCCAACGTTCTCCCACGCTCGTGTGTGTTCCCTCTGGGTGCTTCAGCCTCCTCCCACGCTCGTGTATGGTTCCTCTGGGTGCTCCAGCCTCCTCCTGCGTCGTGTGTCTTTCCTCTGAGTGCTCCAGCCTCCTCCCACGCTCGTGTGCGTTTCCTCTGGGTGCTCCAGCCTCCTCCCGTACTCGTGTGCGTTTCCTCTGGGTGCTCCAGCCTCCTCCCGTACTCGTGTGCGTTTCCTCTGGGTGATCCAGCCTCCTCCCACGCTCGTGTGTGTTTCCTTTGGGTGTTCCAGCCTCCTCCCACGCTTGTCTTTGTTTGCTCTGCGTTCTCCAGCGTTCTCCTACGCTAGTGTTTGTTTCCTCTGGGTGCTCCAGCCTCCTCCCACGGTCGTGTGCATTTCCTCCGGGTGCTCCAGCCTCCTCCCACGGTCGTCTGCATTTCCTCTGGGTGCTCGAGCCTCCTCCCACGCTCTTGTGTATTTCCTCTGTGTGCTCCAGCCTCCTCCTACGATCGTGTCTGTTTCCTCTGGGTGCTCCAGCGTTCTCCCACGCTCGTGCATGTTTCCTCTGGGTGCTCCAGCCTCCTCCCACGCTCTTGTGTATTTCCTCTGTGTGCTCCAGCCTCCTCCTACGATCGTGTCTGTTTCCTCTGGGTGCTCCAGCGTTCTCCCACGCTCGTGTGTGTTTCCTCTGGGTGCTCCAGCCTCCTCCTATGGTCGTGTGTGTTTGCTTGGGGTGCTCCAACGTTCTCCCACCCTCGTGTGTGTTCCCTCCGGGTGGTTCAGCCTCCTCCCACGCTCGTGTGTGTTTCCTCTGGGTGCTCTAGCATTCTCCCACGCTCGTGTATGGTTCCTCTGGGTGCTCCAGCCTCTTCCCACCCTCGTGTGTGTTTCCTCTGAGTGCTCCAGCCTCCTCCTATGGTCGTGTGTGTTTTCTTGGGGTGCTCCAACGTTCTCCCACGCTCGTGTGTGTTCCCTCTGGGTGCTTCAGCCTCCACCCACGCTCGTGTGTGTTTCCTCTGGGTGCTCCAGCGTTCTCCCACGCTCGTGTATGGTTCCTCTGGGTGCTCCAGCCTCCTCCCATGGTCGTGTGTCTTTCCCCTGGGTGCTCCAGCCTCCTCCCACGCTCGTGTGTGTTTCCTCTGGGTGCTCCAGCGTTCTCCCACGCTCGTGTGTGTTTCGTCTGGGTGCTCCAGCGTTCTCCCACGCTCCTGTGTGCATCCTCTGTGTGCTCCAGCGTTCTCCCACGCTCGTGTGTGTTTCCTCTGGATGCTCCAGAGTCCTCCCACGCCAGTGAGTGTTTCCTCTGGGTTCTCCAGCCTCCTCCCATACTCGTGTGCGTTTTCTCCGGGTGCTCCAGCCTCCTCCCACGGTCGTGTGCATTTCCTCTGGGTGCTCGAGCCTCCTCCTACGCTAGTGTGTGTTTCCTCTGGGTGCTCTAGCGTTCTCCCACGCTCGTGTGTGTTTCCTATGGGTGCTCCAGCCTCCTCCCACGCTCGTGTGTGTTTCCTCTGGATGCTCCATATTCCTCCCATGCTAGTGAGTGTTTCCTCCGGGAGCTCCAGCCTCCTCCCACGCTTGTGTTTGTTTCCTCTGCGTTCTCCAGCGTTCTCCCACGCTCGTGTGTGTTTCCTCTGGGTGCTCCAGATTCCTCCCACGCGCGTGTGCGTTTCCGCTGGGTGCTGCAGCCTCCTCCCGTACTCGTGTGCGTTTCCTCTGGGTGCTCCAGCCTTCTCCCGTACTCGTGTGCGTTTCCTCTGGGTGATCCAGCCTCCTCCCACGCTCGTGTGTGTTTCCTTTGGGTGTTCCAGCCTCCTCCCACGCTTGTGTTTGTTTGCTCTGCGTTCTCCAGCGTTCTCCTACGCTAGTGTTTGTTTCCTCTGGGTGCTCCAGCCTCCTCCCACGCTCTTATGTGTTTCCTCTGGGTGCTCCAGCGTTCTCCCACGCTCGTGCATGTTTCCTCTGGGTGCTCCAGCCTCCTCCCCCGCTCGTGTATGGTTCCTCTGGGTGCTCCAGCCTTCTCCTGCGTCGTGTGTGTTTCCTCTGGGTGCTCCAGCCTCCTCCCACGCACGTGTGTGTTTCATCTGGGGGCTCCAGCGTTCTCCCACGCTCGTGTGTGTTTCCTCTGAGTGCTCCAGCGTTCTCCCACCCTCGTGTGTCTTTCCTCTGAGTGCTCCAGCCTCCTCCCATGGTCGTGTGTGTTTCCCCTGGGTGCTCCAGCCTCCTCCCACGCTCGTGTATGTTTCCTCTGGGTGCTCCAGCGTTCTGCCACGCTCGTGTGTGTTTCGTCTGGGTGCTCCAGCGTTCTCCCACGCTCGTGTGTGTTTCCTCTGGGTGCTCCAGCCTCCTCCCACGCTCGTGTGTGTTTCCTCTGGGTGCTCCAGCGTTTCCCACGCTCGTGTGTGCTTCCTCTGGGTGCTCCAGCATTTTCCCACGCTCGTGCATGTTTCCTCTGGCTTCTCCAGCCTCCTCTCACGCTCGTGTGCTTTTCCTCTGGGTGCTGCATCCTCGTCCCACTCTCATGTGCGTTTCCTCTGGGTGCTCCAGCGTTCCCCACGCTCATGTGTGTTTCCTCGGGGTGCTCCAACGTTCTCCCACGCTCGTGTGTGTTTCCTCTGGGTGCTCCAGCCTCCTCCCAGGCTCGTGTGTGTTTCCTCTGGGTGCTCCAGCGTTCTCCCACGCTCGTGTGTGTTTCCTCTGGGTGCTCCAGCCTCCTCCTATGGTCGTGTGTGTTTTCTTGGGGTGCTCCAACGTTCTCCCACCCTCGTGTGTGTTCCCTCCGGGTGGTTCAGCCTCCTCCCACGCTCGTGTGTGTTTGCTCTGGGTGCTCTAGCATTCTCCCACGCTCGTGTATGGTTCCTCTGGGTGCTCCAGCCTCCTCCTGCGTCGTGTGTGTTTCCTCTGGGTGCTCCAGCCTCCTCCCACGCACGTGTGTGTTTCCTCTGGGGGCTCCAGCGTTCTCCCACGCTCGTGTGTGTTTCCTATGGGTGCTCCAGCCTCCTCCCACGCTCGTGTGTCTTTCCTCTGAGTGCTCCAGCCTCCTCCCACGCTCGTGTGTCTTTCCTCTGAGTGCTCCAGCCTCCTCCCATGGTCGTGTGTGTTTCCCCTGGGTGCTCCAGCCTCCTCCCACGGTCGTGTGCATTTCCTCTGGGTGCTCGAGCCTCCTCCTACGCTCGTGTGTGTTTCCTCTGGGTGCTCCAGCCTCCTCCCACGCTCGTGTGTGTTTCCTCTGGGTGCTCCAGCCTCTTCCCACCCTCGTGTGTGTTTCCTCTGAGTGCTCCAGCCTCCTCCTATGGTCGTGTGTGTTTCCTCTGGGTGCTCAAGATTCCTCCCACGCTCGTGTGCGTTTCCTCTGGGTGCTCTAGCCTCCTCCCACGCTCGTGTGTGTTTTCTTGGGGTGCTCCAACGTTCTCCCACGCTCGTGTGTGTTCCCTCTGGGTGCTTCAGCCTCCTCCCACGCTCGTGTATGGTTCCTCTGGGTGCTCCAGCCTCCTCCTGCGTCGTGTGTCTTTCCTCTGAGTGCTCCAGCCTCCTCCCACGCTCGTGTGCGTTTCCTCTGGGTGCTCCAGCCTCCTCCCGTACTCGTGTGCGTTTCCTCTGGGTGCTCCAGCCTCCTCCCGTACTCGTGTGCGTTTCCTCTGGGTGATCCAGCCTCCTCCCACGCTCGTGTGTGTTTCCTTTGGGTGTTCCAGCCTCCTCCCACGCTTGTCTTTGTTTGCTCTGCGTTCTCCAGCGTTCTCCTACGCTAGTGTTTGTTTCCTCTGGGTGCTCCAGCCTCCTCCCACGGTCGTGTGCATTTCCTCCGGGTGCTCCAGCCTCCTCCCACGGTCGTCTGCATTTCCTCTGGGTGCTCGAGCCTCCTCCCACGCTCTTGTGTATTTCCTCTGTGTGCTCCAGCCTCCTCCTACGATCGTGTCTGTTTCCTCTGGGTGCTCCAGCGTTCTCCCACGCTCGTGTGTGTTTCCGCTGGGTGCTCCAGCATGTTCCCACGCTCGTGTCTGTTTCCTCTGGGTGCTCCAGCGTTCTCCCACGCTCGTGTGTGTTTCCTCTGGGTGTTCCAGCCTCCTCCCACGCTCGTGTGTGTTTCTTCTGGGTGCTCCAGCCTCCTCCCACGGTCGTGTCTGTTTCCTCTGGTTACTCCAGCTTTCTCCCAAGCTCGTGTGTGTTTCCTCTGGGTGCTCCAGCGATCTCCCACGCTCCTGTGTGTTTCCTCTGTGTGCTCCAGCATTCTCCCACGCTCGTGTGTGTTTCCTCTGGGTGCTCCAGCCTCCTCCCACGCTCGTGTGTATTTCCTCTGAGTGCTTCAGCCTCCTCCCATGGTCGTGTGTGTTTCCCCTGGGTGCTCCAGATTCCTCCCACGCTCGTGTGCGTTTCCTCTGGGTGTTCTAGCCTCCTCCCACGCTCGTGTGCATTTCCTCTGGCTTCTCCAGCCTCCTCTCACGCTCGTGTGCTTTTCCTCTGGGTGCTCCATCCTCGTCCAACTCTCATGTGCGTTTCCTCTGGGTGCTCCAGCGTTCCCCACGCTCATGTGTGTTTCCTCTGGATGCTCCAGATTCATCCCACGCTTTTGTGCGTTTCATCTGGGTGCTCCAGCCTCCACCCACGCTCGTGTGCATTTCCTCTGGGTGCTCCAGCATCCTCCTGCGCTCGTGTGTGTTTCTTCTGGGTGCTGCAGCCTCCTCCCACGGTCATGTGTGTTTCCTCGGGGTGCTCCAACGTTCTCCCACGCTCGTGTGTGTTTCCTCTGGGTGCTCCAGCCTCCTCCCACGCTCGTGTGTGTTTCCTCTGGGTGCTCCAGCCTCCTCCCACGCTCGTGAGTGTTTCCTCTGGGTGCTCCAGCCTCTTCCCACCCTCGTGTGTGTTTCCTCTGAGTGCTCCAGCCTCCTCCTATGGTCGTGTGTGTTTTCTTGGAGTGCTCCAACGTTCTCCCACGCTCGTGTGTGTTCCCTCTGGGTGCTTCAGCCTCCACCCACGCTCGTGTGTGTTTCCTCTGGGTGCTCCAGCGTTCTCCCACGCTCGTGTATGGTTCCTCTGGGTGCTCCAGCCTCCTCCCATGGTCGTGTGTCTTTCCCCTGGGTGCTCCAGCCTCCTCCCACGCTCGTGTATGTTTCCTCTGGGTGCTCCAGCGTTCTCCCACGCTCGTGTGTGTTTCGTCTGGGTGCTCCAGCGTTCTCCAACGCTCCTGTGTGCATCCTCTGTGTGCTCCAGCGTTCTCCCACGCTCGTGTGTGTTTCCTCTGGATGCTCCAGAGTCCTCCCACGCCAGTGAGTGTTTCCTCTGGGTTCTCCAGCCTCCTCCCATACTCGTGTGCGTTTTCTCTGGGTGATCCAGCCTCCTCCCACGCTCGTGTGTGTTTCCTCCGGGTGCTCCAGCCTCCTCCCACGGTCGTGTGCATTTCCTCTGGGTGCTCGAGCCTCCTCCTACGCTAGTGTGTGTTTCCTCTGGGTGCTCCAGCGTTCTCCCACGCTCGTGTGTGTTTCCTCTGGATGCTCCATATTCCTCCCATGCTAGTGAGTGTTTCCTCCGGGAGCTCCAGCCTCCTCCCACGCTTGTGTTTGTTTCCTCTGCGTTCTCCAGCGTTCTCCCACGCTCGTGTGTGTTTCCTCTGGGTGCTCCAGATTCCTCCCACGCGCGTGTGCGTTTCCGCTGGGTGCTCCAGCCTCCTCCCACGCTCGTGTGCGTTTCCTCTGGGTGCTCCAGCCTCCTCCCGTACTCGTGTGCGTTTCCTCTGGGTGCTCCAGCCTTCTCCCGTACTCGTGTGCGTATCCTCTGGGTGATCCAGCCTCCTCCCACGCTCGTGTGTGTTTCCTTTGGGTGTTCCAGCCTCCTCCCACGCTTGTGTTTGTTTGCTCTGCGTTCTCCAGCGTTCTCCTACGCTAGTGTTTGTTTCCTCTGGGTGCTCCAGCCTCCTCCCACGGTCGTGTGCATTTCCTCCGGGTGCTCCAGCCTCCTCCCACGGTCGTGTGCATTTCCTCTGGGTGCTCGAGCCTCCTCCTACGCTAGTGTGTGTTTCCTCTGGGTGCTCAAGCGTTCTGCCACGCTCGTGTGTGTTTCCTCTGGGTGCTCCAGCCTCCTCCCACGCTCGTGTGTGTTTCCTCTGGATGCTCCAGATTCCTCCCACGCTAGTGAGTGTTTCCTCTGGGTGCTCCAGCCTCCTCCCACGCTCGTGTGCGTTTCCTGTGGGTGCTCCAGCCTCCTCCCACGCTCGTGTGTGTTTCCTTTGGTTGCTCCATCCTCCTCCCACGCTTGTGTTTGTTTCCTCTGCGTTCTCCAGCGTTCTCCTACGCCAGTGTTTGTTTCCTCTGGGTGCTCCAGCCTCCTCGCACGCTCTTATGTGTTTCCTCTGGGTGCTCCAGCGTTCGCCCACGCTCGTACATGTTTCCTCTGGGTGCTCCAGCCTCCTCCCACGCTCTTGTGTATTTCCTCTGTGTGCTCCAGCCTCCTCCTACGCTCGTGTGTGTTTCCTCTGGGTGCTCCAGCGTTCTCCCACGCTCGTGTGTGTTTCCTCTGGGTGCTCCAGCCTCCTCCCACGCTCGTGTGTGTTTCCTCTGGGTGCTCCAGCCTCCTCCCACGGTCGTGTGCATTTCCTCTGGGTGCTCGAGCCTCCTCCTACGCTCGTGTGTGTTTCCTCTGGGTGCTCCAGCCTCCTCCCACGCTCGTGTGTGTTTCCTCTGGGTGCTCCAGCCTCTTCCCACCCTCGTGTGTGTTTCCTCTGGGTGCTCCAGCCTCCTCCCACGCTCGTGTGCGTTTCCTCTGGGTGCTCCAGCCTCTTCCCACCCTCGTGTGTGTTTCCTCTGGGTGATCCAGCCTCCTCCCACGCTCGTGCGTGTTTCCTTTGGGTGTTCCAGCCTCCTCCCACGCTTGTGTTTGTTTGCTCTGCGTTCTCCAGCGTTCTCCTACGCTAGTGTTTGTTTCCTCTGGGTGCTCCAGCCTCCTCCCACGCTCTTATGTGTTTCCTCTGGGTGCTCCAGCGTTCTCCCACGCTCGTGCATGTTTCCTCTGGGTGCTCCAGCCTCCTCCCACGCTCGTGTATGGTTCCTCTGGGTGCTCCAGCCTTCTCCTGCGTCGTGTGTGTTTCCTCTGGGTGCTCCAGCCTCCTCCCACGCACGTGTGTGTTTCATCTGGGGGCTCCAGCGTTCTCCCACGCTCGTGTGTGTTTCCTCTGAGTGCTCCAGCGTTCTCCCACCCTCGTGTGTCTTTCCTCTGAGTGCTCCAGCCTCCTCCCATGGTCGTGTGTGTTTCCCCTGGGTGCTCCAGCCTCCTCCCACGCTCGTGTATGTTTCCTCTGGGTGCTCCAGCGTTCTGCCACGCTCGTGTGTGTTTCGTCTGGGTGCTCCAGCGTTCTCCCACGCTCGTGTGTGTTTCCTCTGGGTGCTCCAGCCTCCTCCCACGCTCGTGTGTGTTTCCTCTGGGTGCTCCAGCGTTTCCCACGCTCGTGTGTGCTTCCTCTGGGTGCTCCAGCATTTTCCCACGCTCGTGCATGTTTCCTCTGGCTTCTCCAGCCTCCTCTCACGCTCGTGTGCTTTTCCTCTGGGTGCTCCATCCTCGTCCCACTCTCATGTGCGTTTCCTCTGGGTGCTCCAGCGTTCCCCACGCTCATGTGTGTTTCCTCGGGGTGCTCCAACGTTCTCCCACGCTCGTGTGTGTTTCCTCTGGGTGCTCCAGCCTCCTCCCAGGCTCGTGTGTGTTTCCTCTGGGTGCTCCAGCGTTCTCCCACGCTCGTGTGTGTTTCCTCTGGGTGCTCCAGCCTCCTCCTATGGTCGTGTGTGTTTTCTTGGGGTGCTCCAACGTTCTCCCACCCTCGTGTGTGTTCCCTCCGGGTGGTTCAGCCTCCTCCCACGCTCGTGTGTGTTTCCTCTGGGTGCTCTAGCATTCTCCCACGCTCGTGTATGGTTCCTCTGGGTGCTCCAGCCTCCTCCTGCGTCGTGTGTGTTTCCTCTGGGTGCTCCAGCCTCCTCCCACGCACGTGTGTGTTTCCTCTGGGGGCTCCAGCGTTCTCCCACGCTCGTGTGTGTTTCCTATGGGTGCTCCAGCCTCCTCCCACGCTCGTGTGTCTTTCCTCTGAGTGCTCCAGCCTCCTCCCACGCTCGTGTGTCTTTCCTCTGAGTGCTCCAGCCTCCTCCCATGGTCGTGTGTGTTTCCCCTGGGTGCTCCAGCCTCCTCCCACGGTCGTGTGCATTTCCTCTGGGTGCTCGTCCCTCCTCCTACGCTCGTGTGTGTTTCCTCTGGGTGCTCCAGCCTCCTCCCACGCTCGTGTGTGTTTCCTCTGGGTGCTCCAGCCTCTTCCCACCCTCGTGTGTGTTTCCTCTGAGTGCTCCAGCCTCCTCCTATGGTCGTGTGTGTTTCCTCTGGGTGCTCAAGATTCCTCCCACGCTCGTGTGCGTTTCCTCTGGGTGCTCTAGCCTCCTCCCACGCTCGTGTGTGTTTTCTTGGGGTGCTCCAACGTTCTCCCACGCTCGTGTGTGTTCCCTCTGGGTGCTTCAGCCTCCTCCCACGCTCGTGTATGGTTCCTCTGGGTGCTCCAGCCTCCTCCTGCGTCGTGTGTCTTTCCTCTGAGTGCTCCAGCCTCCTCCCACGCTCGTGTGCGTTTCCTCTGGGTGCTCCAGCCTCCTCCCGTACTCGTGTGCGTTTCCTCTGGGTGCTCCAGCCTCCTCCCGTACTCGTGTGCGTTTCCTCTGGGTGATCCAGCCTCCTCCCACGCTCGTGTGTGTTTCCTTTGGGTGTTCCAGCCTCCTCCCACGCTTGTCTTTGTTTGCTCTGCGTTCTCCAGCGTTCTCCTACGCTAGTGTTTGTTTCCTCTGGGTGCTCCAGCCTCCTCCCACGGTCGTGTGCATTTCCTCCGGGTGCTCCAGCCTCCTCCCACGGTCGTCTGCATTTCCTCTGGGTGCTCGAGCCTCCTCCCACGCTCTTGTGTATTTCCTCTGTGTGCTCCAGCCTCCTCCTACGATCGTGTCTGTTTCCTCTGGGTGCTCCAGCGTTCTCCCACGCTCGTGTGTGTTTCCGCTGGGTGCTCCAGCATGTTCCCACGCTCGTGTCTGTTTCCTCTGGGTGCTCCAGCGTTCTCCCACGCTCGTGTGTGTTTCCTCTGGGTGTTCCAGCCTCCTCCCACGCTCGTGTGTGTTTCTTCTGGGTGCTCCAGCCTCCTCCCACGCTCGTGTGTGTTTCCTCTGCGTGCTCCAGCCTCCTCCCACGCTCGTGTGTATTTCCTCTGAGTGCTTCAGCCTCCTCCCATGGTCGTGTGTGTTTCCCCTGGGTGCTCCAGATTCCTCCCACGCTCGTGTGCGTTTCCTCTGGGTGTTCTAGCCTCCTCCCACGCTCGTGTGCATTTCCTCTGGCTTCTCCAGCCTCCTCTCACGCTCGTGTGCTTTTCCTCTGGGTGCTCCATCCTCGTCCAACTCTCATGTGCGTTTCCTCTGGGTGCTCCAGCGTTCCCCACGCTCATGTGTGTTTCCTCTGGATGCTCCAGATTCATCCCACGCTTTTGTGCGTTTCATCTGGGTGCTCCAGCCTCCACCCACGCTCGTGTGCATTTCCTCTGGGTGCTCCAGCATCCTCCTGCGCTCGTGTGTGTTTCTTCTGGGTGCTGCAGCCTCCTCCCACGGTCATGTGTGTTTCCTCGGGGTGCTCCAACGTTCTCCCACGCTCGTGTGTGTTTCCTCTGGGTGCTCCAGCCTCCTCCCACGCTCGTGTGTGTTTCCTCTGGGTGCTCCAGCCTCCTCCCACGCTCGTGAGTGTTTCCTCTGGGTGCTCCAGCCTCTTCCCACCCTCGTGTGTGTTTCCTCTGAGTGCTCCAGCCTCCTCCTATGGTCGTGTGTGTTTTCTTGGAGTGCTCCAACGTTCTCCCACGCTCGTGTGTGTTCCCTCTGGGTGCTTCAGCCTCCACCCACGCTCGTGTGTGTTTCCTCTGGGTGCTCCAGCGTTCTCCCACGCTCGTGTATGGTTCCTCTGGGTGCTCCAGCCTCCTCCCATGGTCGTGTGTCTTTCCCCTGGGTGCTCCAGCCTCCTCCCACGCTCGTGTATGTTTCCTCTGGGTGCTCCAGCGTTCTCCCACGCTCGTGTGTGTTTCGTCTGGGTGCTCCAGCGTTCTCCCACGCTCCTGTGTGCATCCTCTGTGTGCTCCAGCGTTCTCCCACGCTCGTGTGTGTTTCCTCTGGATGCTCCAGAGTCCTCCCACGCCAGTGAGTGTTTCCTCTGGGTTCTCCAGCCTCCTCCCATACTCGTGTGCGTTTTCTCTGGGTGATCCAGCCTCCTCCCACGCTCGTGTGTGTTTCCTCCGGGTGCTCCAGCCTCCTCCCACGGTCGTGTGCATTTCCTCTGGGTGCTCGAGCCTCCTCCTACGCTAGTGTGTGTTTCCTCTGCGTTCTCCAGCGTTCTCCCACGCTCGTGTGTGTTTCCTCTGGGTGCTCCAGATTCCTCCCACGCGCGTGTGCGTTTCCTCTGGGTGCTCCAGCCTCCTCCCACGCTCGTGTGCGTTTCCTCTGGGTGCTCCAGCCTCCTCCCATACTCGTGTGCGTTTCCTCTGGGTGATCCAGCCTCCTCCCACGCTCGTGTGTGTTTCCTTTGGCTGTTCCAGCCTCCTCCCACGCTTGTGTTTGTTTGCTCTGCGTTCTCCAGCGTTCTCCTACGCAAGTGTTTGTTTCCTCTGGGTGCTCCAGCCTCCTCCCACGGTCGTGTGCATTTCCTCCGGGTGCTCCAGCCTCCTCCCACGGTCGTGTGCATTTCCTCTGGGTGCTCGAGCCTCCTCCTACGCTAGTGTGTGTTTCCTCTGGGTGCTCCAGCGTTCTCCCACGCTCGTGTGTGTTTCCTCTGGGTGCTCCAGCCTCCTCCCACGCTCGTGTGTGTTTCCTCTGGATGCTCCAGATTCCTCCCACGCTAGTGAGTGTTTCCTCTGGGTGCTCCAGCCTCCTCCCACGCTCGTGTGCGTTTCCTGCGGGTGCTCCAGCCTCCTCCCACGCCCGTGTGTGCTTCCTTTGGTTGCTCCAGCCTCCTCCCACGCTTGTGTTTGTTTCCTCTGCGTTCTCCAGCGTTCTCCTACGCTAGTGTTTGTTTCCTCTGGGTGCTCCAGCCTCCTCCCACGCTCTTATGTGTTTCCTCTGGGTGCTCCAGCGTTCTCCCACGCTCGTGCATGTTTCCTCTGGGTGCTCCAGCCTCCACCCACGCTCTTGTGTATTTCCTCTGTGTGCTCCAGCCTCCTCCTACGCTCGTGTGTGTTTCCTCTGGGTGCTCCAGCGTTCTCCCACGCTCGTGTGTGTTTCCTCTGGGTGCTCCAGCCTCCTCCCACGCTCGTGTGTGTTTCCTCTGGGTGCTCCAGCCTCCTCCCACGGTCGTGTCTGTTTCCTCTGGTTACTCCAGCTTTCTCCCAAGCTCGTGTGTGTTTCCTCTGGGTGCTCCAGCGTTCTCCCACACTCCTGTGTGTTTCCTCTGTGTGCTCCAGCATTCTACCACGCTCGTGTGTGTTTCCTCTGGGTGCTCCAGCCTCCTCCCATGGTCGTGTGTGTTTCCCCTGAGTGCTCCAGCCTCCTCCCACGGTCGTGTGCATTTCCTCTGGGTGCTCGAGCCTCCTCCTACGCTCGTGTGTGTTTCCTCTGGGTGCTCCAGCCTCCTCCCACGCTCGTGTGTGTTTCCTCTGGGTGCTCCAGCCTCTTCCCACCCTCGTGTGTGTTTCCTCTGAGTGCTCCAGCCTCCTCCTATGGTCGTGTGTGTTTCCTCTGGGTGCTCAAGATTCCTCCCACGCTCGTGTGCGTTTCCTCTGGGTGCTCTAGCCTCCTCCCACGCTCGTGTGTGTTTTCTTGGGGTGCTCCAACGTTCTCCCACGCTCGTGTGTGTTCCCTCTGGGTGCTTCAGCCTCCTCCCACGCTCCTGTGTGTTTCCTCTGGGTGCTCCAGCCTCCTCCTGCGCTCGTGTGTGTTTCTTCTGGGTGCTCCAGCCTCCTCCCACGGTCATGTGTGTTTCCTCGGGGTGCTCCAACGTTCTCCCACGCTCGTGTGTGTTTCCTCTGGGTGCTCCAGCCTCCTCCCACGCTCGTGTGTGTTTCCTCTTGGTGCTCCAGCCTCCTCCCACGCTCGTGAGTGTTTCCTCTGGGTGCTCCAGCCTCTTCCCACCCTCGTGTGTGTTTCCTCTGAGTGCTCCAGCCTCCTCCTATGGTCGTGTGTGTTTCCTCTGGGTGCTCCAGCGTTCTCCCACGCCCGTGTGTGTTTCATTTGGGTGCTCCAGCCTCCTCCCACGCTTGTGTTTGTTTCCTCTGCGTTCTCCAGCGTTCTCCTACGCTAGTGTTTGTTTCCTCTGGGTGCTCCAGCCTCCTCCCACGGTCGTGTGCATTTCCTCCGGGTGCTCCAGCCTCCTCCCACGGTCGTGTGCATTTCCTCTGGGTGCTCGAGCCTCCTCCTACGCTGGTGTGTGTTTCCTGTGGGTGCTCCAGCGTTCTCCCACGCTCGTGTGTGTTTCCTCTGGATGCTCCAGCCTCCTCCCACGCTCGTGTGTGTTTCCTCTGGATGCTCCAGATTCCTCCCACGCTAGTGAGTGTTTCCTCTGGGTGCTCCAGCCTCCTCCCACGCTCGTGTGCGTTTCCTCTGTGTGCTCCAGCCTCCTCCCACGCTCGTGTGCGTTTCCTCTGGGTGCTCCAGCCTCCTCCCGTACTCGTGTGCGTTTCCTCTGGGTGATCCAGCCTCCTCCCACGCTCGTGTGTGTTTCCTTTGGGTGCTCCAGCCTCCTCCCACGCTTGTGTTTGTTTCCTCTGCGTTCTCCACCGTTCTCCTATGCTAATGTTTGTTTGCTCTGGGTGCTCCAGCCTCCTCCCATGCTCTTATGTGTTTCCTCTGGGTGCTCCAGCGTTCTCCCACGCTCCTTTGTGTTTCCTCTGGGTGCTCCAGCATTTTCCCACGCTCGGGCATGTTTCCTCTGGGTGCTCCAGCCTCCTCCCACACTCTTGTGCGTTTCCTCTGGGTGCTCTAGCCTCCTCCCACGCTCGTGTGTGTTTCCTTTGGTTGCTCCAGCCTCCTCCCACGCTTGTGTTTGTTTCCTCTGCGTTCTCCAGCGTTCTCCTACGCTAGTGTTTGTTTCCTCTGGGTGCTCCAGCCTCCTCCCACGCTCTTATGTGTTTCCTCTGGGTGCTCCAGCGTTCTCCCACGCTCGTGTGTGTTTCCTCTGGGTGCTCTAGCCTCCTCCCACGCTCGTGTGTGTTTCCTTTGGTTGCTCCAGCCTCCTCCCACGCTTGTGTTTGTTTCCTCTGCGTTCTCCAGCGTTCTCCTACGCTAGTGTTTGTTTCCTCTGGGTGCTCCAGCCTCCTCCCACGCTCTTATGTCTTTCCCCTGGGTGCTCCAGCCTCCTCCCACGCTCGTGTATGTTTCCTTTGGGTGCTCCAGCGTTCTCCCACGCTCGTGTGTGTTTCGTCTGGGTGCTCCAGCGTTCTCCCACGCTCCTGTGTGCATCCTCTGTGTGCTCCAGCGTTCTCCCACGCTCGTGTGTGTTTCCTCTGGATGCTCCAGAGTCCTCCCACGCCAGTGAGTGTTTCCTCTGGGTTCTCCAGCCTCCTCCCATACTCGTGTGCATTTCCTCTGGGTGCTCGAGCCTCCTCCTACGCTAGTGTGTGTTTCCTCTGGCTTCTCCAGCGTTCACCCACGCTCGTGTGTGTTTCCAATGGGTGCTCCAGCCTCGTCCCACGCTCGTGTGTGTTTCCTCTGGATGCTCAATATTCCTCCCATGCTAGTGAGTGTTTCCTCCGGGAGCTCCAGCCTCCTCCCACGCTTGTGTTTGTTTCCTCTGCGTTCTCCAGCGTTCTCCCACGCTCGTGTGTGTTTCCTCTGGGTGCTCCAGATTCCTCCCACGCGCGTGTGCATTTCCTCTGGGTGCTCCAGCCTCCTCCCACGCTCGTGTGCGTTTCCTCTGGGTGCTCCAGCCTCCTCCCATACTCGTGTGCGTTTCCTCTGGGTGCTCCAGCCTCCTCCCGTACTCGTGTGCGTTTCCTCTGGGTGATCCAGCCTCCTCCCACGCTCGTGTGTGTTTCCTTTGGCTGTTCCAGCCTCCTCCCACGCTTGTGTTTGTTTGCTCTGCGTTCTCCAGCGTTCTCCTACGCAAGTGTTTGTTTCCTCTGGGTGCTCCAGCCTCCTCCCACGGTCGTGTGCATTTCCTCCGGGTGCTCCAGCCTCCTCCCACGGTCGTGTGCATTTCCTCTGGGTGCTCGAGCCTCCTCCTACGCTAGTGTGTGTTTCCTCTGGGTGCTCCAGCGTTCTCCCACGCTCGTGTGTGTTTCCTCTGGGTGCTCTAGCCTCCTCCCACGCTCGTGTGTGTTTCCTCTGGATGCTCCAGATTCCTCCCACGCTAGTGAGTGTTTCCTCTGGGTGCTCCAGCCTCCTCCCACGCTCGTGTGCTTTTCCTGCGGGTGCTCCAGCCTCCTCCCACGCCCGTGTGTGTTTCCTTTGGTTGCTCCAGCCTCCTCCCACACTTGTGTTTGTTTCCTCTGCGTTCTCCAGCGTTCTCCTACGCTAGTGTTTGTTTCCTCTGGGTGCTCCAACGTTCTCCCACGCTCGTGTGTGTTCCCTCCGGGTGGTTCAGCCTCCTCCCACGCTCGTGTGTGTTTCCTCTGGGTGCTCTAGCATTCTCCCACGCTCGTGTATGGTTAATCTGGGTGTTCCAGCCTCCTCCCACGCTCGTGTGTGTTTCCTCTTGGTGCTCCAGCCTCCTCCCACGCTCGTGAGTGTTTCCTCTGGGTGCTCCAGCCTCTTCCCACCCTCGTGTGTGTTTCCTCTGAGTGCTCCAGCCTCCTCCTATGGTCGTGTGTGTTTCCTCTGGGTGCTCAAGAATCCTCCCACGCTCGTGTGCGTTTCCTCTGGGTGCTCTAGCCTCCTCCCACGCTCGTGTGTGTTTTCTTGGGGTGCTCCAACGTTCTCCCACGCTCGTGTGTGTTCCCTCTGGGTGCTTCAGCCTCTTACCGCGCTCGTGTGTGTTTCCTCTGGGTGCTCCAGCGTTCTCCCACGCTCGTGTATGGTTCCTCTGGGTGCTCCAGCCTCCACCCACGCTCGTGTGTGTTTCCTCTGGGGGCTCCAGCGTTCTCCCACGCTCGTGTATGGTTCCTCTGGGTGCTCCAGCCTCCTCCCATGGTCGTGTGTCTTTCCCCTGGGTGCTCCAGCCTCCTCCCACGCTCGTGTATGTTTCCTTTGGGTGCTCCAGCGTTCTCCCACGCTCGTGTGTGTTTCGTCTGGGTGCTCCAGCGTTCTCCCACGCTCCTGTGTGCATCCTCTGTGTGCTCCAGCGTTCTCCCACGCTCGTGTGTGTTTCCTCTGGATGCTCCAGAGTCCTCCCACGCCAGTGAGTGTTTCCTCTGGGTTCTCCAGCCTCCTCCCATACTCGTGTGCATTTCCTCTGGGTGCTCGAGCCTCCTCCTACGCTAGTGTGTGTTTCCTCTGGGTTCTCCAGCGTTCTCCCACGCTCGTGTGTGTTTCCAATGGGTGCTCCAGCCTCCTCCCACGCTCGTGAGTGTTTCCTCTGGGTGCTCCAGCCTCTTCCCACCCTCGTGTGTGTTTCCTCTGAGTGCTCCAGCCTCCTCCTATGGTCGTGTGTGTTTCCTCTGGGTGCTCCAGCGTTCTCCCACGCCCGTGTGTGTTTCATTTGGGTGCTCCAGCCTCCTCCCACGCTTGTGTTTGTTTCCTCTGCGTTCTCCAGCGTTCTCCTACGCTAGTGTTTGTTTCCTCTGGGTGCTCCAGCCTCCTCCCACGGTCGTGTGCATTTCCTCCGGGTGCTCCAGCCTCCTCCCACGGTCGTGTGCATTTCCTCTGGGTGTTCGAGCCTCCTCCTACGCTGGTGTGTGTTTCCTGTGGGTGCTCCAGCGTTCTCCCACGCTCGTGTGTTTCCTCTGGATGCTCCAGCCTCCTCCCACGCTCGTGTGTGTTTCCTCTGGATGCTCCAGATTCCTCCCACGCTAGTGAGTGTTTCCTCTGGGTGCTCCAGCCTCCTCCCACGCTCGTGTGCGTTTCCTCTGTGTGCTCCAGCCTCCTCCCACGCTCGTGTGCGTTTCCTCTGGGTGCTCCAGCCTCCTCCCGTACTCGTGTGCGTTTCCTCTGGGTGATCCAGCCTCCTCCCACGCTCGTGTGTGTTTCCTTTGGGTGCTCCAGCCTCCTCCCACGCTTGTGTTTGTTTCCTCTGCGTTCTCCACCGTTCTCCTATGCTAATGTTTGTTTGCTCTGGGTGCTCCAGCCTCCTCCCATGCTCTTATGTGTTTCCTCTGGGTGCTCCAGCGTTCTCCCACGCTCCTTTGTGTTTCCTCTGGGTGCTCCAGCATTTTCCCACGCTCGGGCATGTTTCCTCTGGGTGCTCCAGCCTCCTCCCACACTCTTGTGCGTTTCCTCTGGGTGCTCTAGCCTCCTCCCACGCTCGTGTGTGTTTCCTTTGGTTGCTCCAGCCTCCTCCCACGCTTGTGTTTGTTTCCTCTGCGTTCTCCAGCGTTCTCCTACGCTAGTGTTTGTTTCCTCTGGGTGCTCCAGCCTCCTCCCACGCTCTTATGTGTTTCCTCTGGGTGCTCCAGCGTTCTCCCACGCTCGTGTGTGTTTCCTCTGGGTGCTCCAGCGTTCTCCCACGCTCGTGTGTGTTTCCTTTGGTTGCTCCAGCCTCCTCCCACGCTTGTGTTTGTTTCCTCTGCGTTCTCCAGCGTTCTCCTACGCTAGTGTTTGTTTCCTCTGGGTGCTCCAGCCTCCTCCCACGCTCTTATGTCTTTCCCCTGGGTGCTCCAGCCTCCTCCCACGCTCGTGTATGTTTCCTTTGGGTGCTCCAGCGTTCTCCCACGCTCGTGTGTGTTTCGTCTGGGTGCTCCAGCGTTCTCCCACGCTCCTGTGTGCATCCTCTGTGTGCTCCAGCGTTCTCCCACGCTCGTGTGTGTTTCCTCTGGATGCTCCAGAGTCCTCCCACGCCAGTGCGTGTTTCCTCTGGGTTCTCCAGCCTCCTCCCATACTCGTGTGCATTTCCTCTGGGTGCTCGAGCCTCCTCCTACGCTAGTGTGTGTTTCCTCTGGCTTCTCCAGCGTTCACCCACGCTCGTGTGTGTTTCCAATGGGTGCTCCAGCCTCCTCCCACGCTCGTGTGTGTTTCCTCTGGATGCTCAATATTCCTCCATGCTAGTGAGTGTTTCCTCCGGGAGCTCCAGCCTCCTCCCACGCTTGTGTTTGTTTCCTCTGCGTTCTCCAGCGTTCTCCCACGCTCGTGTGTGTTTCCTCTGGGTGCTCCAGATTCCTCCCACGCGCGTGTGCGTTTCCTCTGGGTGCTCCAGCCTCCTCCCACGCTCGTGTGCGTTTCCTCTGGGTGCTCCAGCCTCCTCCCATACTCGTGTGCGTTTCCTCTGGGTGCTCCAGCCTCCTCCCGTACTCGTGTGCGTTTCCTCTGGGTGATCCAGCCTCCTCCCACGCTCGTGTGTGTTTCCTTTGGCTGTTCCAGCCTCCTCCCACGCTTGTGTTTGTTTGCTCTGCGTTCTCCAGCGTTCTCCTACGCAAGTGTTTGTTTCCTCTGGGTGCTCCAGCCTCCTCCCACGGTCGTGTGCATTTCCTCCGGGTGCTCCAGCCTCCTCCCACGGTCGTGTGCATTTCCTCTGGGTGCTCGAGCCTCCTCCTACGCTAGTGTGTGTTTCCTCTGGGTGCTCCAGCGTTCTCCCACGCTCGTGTGTGTTTCCTCTGGGTGCTCCAGCCTCCTCCCACGCTCGTGTGTGTTTCCTCTGGATGCTCCAGATTCCTCCCACGCTAGTGAGTGTTTCCTCTGGGTGCTCCAGCCTCCTCCCACGCTCGTGTGCTTTTCCTGCGGGTGCTCCAGCCTCCTCCCACGCCCGTGTGTGTTTCCTTTGGTTGCTCCAGCCTCCTCCCACACTTGTGTTTGTTTCCTCTGCGTTCTCCAGCGTTCTCCTACGCTAGTGTTTGTTTCCTCTGGGTGCTCCAACGTTCTCCCACGCTCGTGTGTGTTCCCTCCGGGTGGTTCAGCCTCCTCCCACGCTCGTGTGTGTTTCCTCTGGGTGCTCTAGCATTCTCCCACGCTCGTGTATGGTTAATCTGGGTGTTCCAGCCTCCTCCCACGCTCGTGTGTGTTTCCTCTTGGTGCTCCAGCCTCCTCCCACGCTCGTGAGTGTTTCCTCTGGGTGCTCCAGCCTCTTCCCACCCTCGTGTGTGTTTCCTCTGAGTGCTCCAGCCTCCTCCTATGGTCGTGTGTGTTTCCTCTGGGTGCTCAAGATTCCTCCCACGCTCGTGTGCGTTTCCTCTGGGTGCTCTAGCCTCCTCCCACGCTCGTGTGTGTTTTCTTGGGGTGCTCCAACGTTCTCCCACGCTCGTGTGTGTTCCCTCTGGGTGCTTCAGCCTCTTACCGCGCTCGTGTGTGTTTCCTCTGGGTGCTCCAGCGTTCTCCCACGCTCGTGTATGGTTCCTCTGGGTGCTCCAGCCTCCACCCACGCTCGTGTGTGTTTCCTCTGGGGGCTCCAGCGTTCTCCCACGCTCGTGTATGGTTCCTCTGGGTGCTCCAGCCTCCTCCCATGGTCGTGTGTCTTTCCCCTGGGTGCTCCAGCCTCCTCCCACGCTCGTGTATGTTTCCTTTGGGTGCTCCAGCGTTCTCCCACGCTCGTGTGTGTTTCGTCTGGGTGCTCCAGCGTTCTCCCACGCTCCTGTGTGCATCCTCTGTGTGCTCCAGCGTTCTCCCACGCTCGTGTGTGTTTCCTCTGGATGCTCCAGAGTCCTCCCACGCCAGTGAGTGTTTCCTCTGGGTTCTCCAGCCTCCTCCCATACTCGTGTGCATTTCCTCTGGGTGCTCGAGCCTCCTCCTACGCTAGTGTGTGTTTCCTCTGGGTCTCCAGCGTTCTCCCACGCTCGTGTGTGTTTCCAATGGGTGCTCCAGCCTCCTCCCACGCTCGTGTGTGTTTCCTCTGGATGCTCAATATTCCTCCCATGCTAGTGAGTGTTTCCTCCGGGAGCTCCAGCCTCCTCCCACGCTTGTGTTTGTTTCCTCTGCGTTCTCCAGCGTTCTCCCACGCTCGTGTGTGTTTCCTCTGGGTGCTCCAGATTCCTCCCACGCGCGTGTGCGTTTCCTCTGGGTGCTCCAGCCTCCTCCCACGCTCGTGTGCGTTTCCTCTGGGTGCTCCAGCCTCCTCCCATACTCGTGTGCGTTTCCTCTGGGTGCTCCAGCCTCCTCCCGTACTCGTGTGCGTTTCCTCTGGGTGATCCAGCCTCCTCCCACGCTCGTGTGTGTTTCCTTTGGCTGTTCCAGCCTCCTCCCACGCTTGTGTTTGTTTGCTCTGCGTTCTCCAGCGTTCTCCTACGCAAGTGTTTGTTTCCTCTGGGTGCTCCAGCCTCCTCCCACGGTCGTGTGCATTTCCTCCGGGTGCTCCAGCCTCCTCCCACGGTCGTGTGCATTTCCTCTGGGTGCTCGAGCCTCCTCCTACGCTAGTGTGTGTTTCCTCTGGGTGCTCCAGCGTTCTCCCACGCTCGTGTGTGTTTCCTCTGGGTGCTCCAGCCTCCTCCCACGCTCGTGTGTGTTTCCTCTGGATGCTCCAGATTCCTCCCACGCTAGTGAGTGTTTCCTCTGGGTGCTCCAGCCTCCTCCCACGCTCGTGTGCGTTTCCTGCGGGTGCTCCAGCCTCCTCCCACGCCCGTGTGTGCTTCCTTTGGTTGCTCCAGCCTCCTCCCACGCTTGTGTTTGTTTCCTCTGCGTTCTCCAGCGTTCTCCTACGCTAGTGTTTGTTTCCTCTGGGTGCTCCAGCCTCCTCCCACGCTCTTATGTGTTTCCTCTGGGTGCTCCAGCGTTCTCCCACGCTCGTGCATGTTTCCTCTGGGTGCTCCAGCCTCCTCCCACGCTCTTGTGTATTTCCTCTGTGTGCTCCAGCCTCCTCCTACGCTCGTGTGTGTTTCCTCTGGGTGCTCCAGCGTTCTCCCACGCTCGTGTGTGTTTCCTCTGGGTGCTCCAGCCTCCTCCCACGCTCGTGTGTGTTTCCTCTGGGTGCTCCAGCCTCCTCCCACGGTCGTGTCTGTTTCCTCTGGTTACTCCAGCTTTCTCCCAAGCTCGTGTGTGTTTCCTCTGGGTGCTCCAGCGTTCTCCCACACTCCTGTGTGTTTCCTCTGTGTGCTCCAGCATTCTCCCACGCTCGTGTGTGTTTCCTCTGTGTGCTCCAGCCTCCTCCTACGATCGTGTCTGTTTCCTCTGGGTGCTCCAGCGTTCTCCCACGCTCGTGTGTGTTTCCTCTGGGTGTTCCAGCCTCCTCCCACGCTCGTGTGTGTTTCTTCTGGGTGCTCCAGCCTCCTCCCACGGTCGTGTCTGTTTCCTCTGGTTACTCCAGCTTTCTCCCAAGCTCGTGTGTGTTTCCTCTGGGTGCTCCAGCGATCTCCCACGCTCCTGTGTGTTTCCTCTGTGTGCTCCAGCATTCTCCCACGCTCGTGTGTGTTTCCTCTGGGTGCTCCAGCCTCCTCCCACGCTCGTGTGCATTTCCTCTGGCTTCTCCAGCCTCCTCTCACGCTCGTGTGCTTTTCCTCTGGGTGCTCCATCCTCGTCCCACTCTCATATGCGTTTCCTCTGGGTGCTCCAGCGTTCCCCACGCTCATGTGTGTTTCCTCTGGATGCTCCAGATTCATCCCACGCTTTTGTGCGTTTCATCTGGGTGCTCCAGCCTCCACCCACGCTCGTGTGCATTTCCTCTGGGTGCTCCAGCATCCTCCTGCGCTCGTGTGTGTTTCCTCTGGGTGCTCCAGCCTCCTCCCACGCTCGTGAGTGTTTCCTCTGGGTGCTCCAGCCTCTTCCCACCCTCGTGTGTGTTTCCTCTGAGTGCTCCAGCCTCCTCCTATGGTCGTGTGTGTTTTCTTGGGGTGCACCAACGTTCTCCCACGCTCGTGTGTGTTCCCTCTGGGTGCTTCAGCCTCCACCCACGCTCGTGTGTGTTTCCTCTGGGTGCTCCAGCGTTCTCCCACGCTCGTGTATGTTTCCTCTGGGTGCTCCAGCGTTCTCCCACGCTCGTGTGTGTTTCGTCTGGGTGCTCCACCTTTCTCCCACGCTCCTGTGTGCATCCTCTGTGTGCTCCAGCGTTCTCCCACGCTCGTGTGTGTTTCCTCTGGATGCTCCAGAGTCCTCCCACGCCAGTGAGTGTTTCCTCTGGTTCTCCAGCCTCCTCCCATACTCGTGTGCGTTTTCTCTGGGTGATCCAGCCTCCTCCCACGCTCGTGTGTGTTTCCTCCGGGTGCTCCAGCCTCCTCCCACGGTCGTGTGCATTTCCTCTGGGTGCTCGAGCCTCCTCCTACGCTAGTGTGTGTCTCCTCTGGGTGCTCCAGCGTTCTCCCACGCTCGTGTGTGTTTCCTCTGGGTGCTCCAGATTCCTCCCACGCGCGTGTGCGTTTCCGCTGGGTGCTCCAGCCTCCTCCCACGCTCGTGTGCGTTTCCTCTGGGTGCTCCAGCCTCCTCCCGTACTCGTGTGCGTTTCCTCTGGGCGCTCCAGCCTTCTCCCGTAATCTTGTGCGTTTCCTCTGGGTGATCCAGCCTCCTCCCACGCTCGTGTGTGTTTCCTTTGGCTGTTCCAGCCTCCTCCCACGCTTGTGTTTGTTTGCTCTGCGTTCTCCAGCGTTCTCCTACGCTAGTGTTTGTTTCCTCTGGGTGCTCCAGCCTCCTCCCACGGTCGTGTGCATTTCCTCCGGGTGCTCCAGCCTCCTCCCACGGTCGTGTGCATTTCCTCTGGGTGCTCGAGCCTCCTCCTACGCTGGTGTGTGTTTCCTCTGGGTGCTCCAGCGTTCTGCCACGCTCGTGTGTGTTTCCTCTGGGTGCTCCAGCCTCCTCCCACGCTCGTGTGTGTTTCCTCTGGATGCTCCAGATTCCTCCCACGCTAGTGAGTGTTTCCTCTGGGTGCTCCAGCCTCCTCCCACGCTCATGTGCGTTTCCTGTGGGTGCTCCAGCCTCCTCCCACGCTCGTGTGTGTTTCCTTTGGTTGCTCCATCCTCCTCCCACGCTTGTGTTTGTTTCCTCTGCGTTCTCCAACGTTCTCCTACGCTAGTGTTTGTTTCCTCTGGGTGCTCCAGCCTCCTCCCACGCTCTTATGTGTTTCCTCTGGGTGCTCCAGCGTTCTCCCACGCTCGTGCATGTTTCCTCTGGGTGCTCCAGCCTCCTCCCACGCTCTTGTGTATTTCCTCTGTGTGCTCCAGCCTCCTCCTACGCTCGTGTGTGTTTCCTCTGGGTGCTCCAGCGTTCTCCCACGCTCGTGTGTGTTTCCTCTGGGTGCTCCAGCCTCCTCCCACGCTCGTGTGTGTTTCCTCTGGGTGCTCCAGCCTCCTCCCACGGTCGTGTCTGTTTCCTCTGGTTACTCCAGCTTTCTCCCAAGCTCGTGTGTGTTTCCTCTGGGTGCTCCAGCGTTCTCCCACACTCCTGTGTGTTTCCTCTGTGTGCTCCAGCATTCTACCACGCTCGTGTGTGTTTCCTCTGGGTGCTCCAGCCTCCTCCCATGGTCGTGTGTGTTTCCCCTGAGTGCTCCAGCCTCCTCCCACGGTCGTGTGCATTTCCTCTGGGTGCTCGAGCCTCCTCCTACGCTCGTGTGTGTTTCCTCTGGGTGCTCCAGCCTCCTCCCACGCTCGTGTGTGTTTCCTCTGGGTGCTCCAGCCTCTTCCCACCCTCGTGTGTGTTTCCTCTGAGTGCTCCAGCCTCCTCCTATGGTCGTGTGTGTTTCCTCTGGGTGCTCAAGATTCCTCCCACGCTCGTGTGCGCTTCCTCTGGGTGCTCTAGCCTCCTCCCACGCTGGTGTGTGTTTTCTTGGGGTGCTCCAACGTTCTCCCACGCTCGTGTGTGTTCCCTCTGGGTGCTTCAGCCTCCTCCCACGCTCCTGTGTGTTTCCTCTGGGTGCTCCAGCCTCCTCCTGCGCTCGTGTGTGTTTCTTCTGGGTGCTCCAGCCTCCTCCCACGGTCATGTGTGTTTCCTCGGGGTGCTCCAACGTTCTCCCACGCTCGTGTGTGTTCCCTCCGGGTGGTTCAGCCTCCTCCCACGCTCGTGTGTGTTTCCTCTGGGTGCTCTAGCATTCTCCCACGCTCGTGTATGGTTCCTCTGGGTGTTCCAGCCTCCTCCCACGCTCGTGTGTGTTTCCTCTTGGTGCTCCAGCCTCCTCCCACGCTCGTGAGTGTTTCCTCTGGGTGCTCCAGCCTCTTCCCACCCTCGTGTGTGTTTCCTCTGAGTGCTCCAGCCTCCTCCTATGGTCGTGTGTGTTTCCTCTGGGTGCTCAAGATTCCTCCCACGCTCGTGTGCGTTTCCTCTGGGTGCTCTAGCCTCCTCCCACGCTCGTGTGTGTTTTCTTGGGGTGCTCCAACGTTCTCCCACGCTCGTGTGTGTTCCCTCTGGGTGCTTCAGCCTCTTACCGCGCTCGTGTGTGTTTCCTCTGGGTGCTCCAGCGTTCTCCCACGCTCGTGTATGGTTCCTCTGGGTGCTCCAGCCTCCACCCACGCTCGTGTGTGTTTCCTCTGGGGCTCCAGCGTTCTCCCACGCTCGTGTATGGTTCCTCTGGGTGCTCCAGCCTCCTCCCATGGTCGTGTGTCTTTCCCCTGGGTGCTCCAGCCTCCTCCCACGCTCGTGTATGTTTCCTTTGGGTGCTCCAGCGTTCTCCCACGCTCGTGTGTGTTTCGTCTGGGTGCTCCAGCGTTCTCCCACGCTCCTGTGTGCATCCTCTGTGTGCTCCAGCGTTCTCCCACGCTCGTGTGTGTTTCCTCTGGATGCTCCAGAGTCCTCCCACGCCAGTGAGTGTTTCCTCTGGGTTCTCCAGCCTCCTCCTACGCTAGTGTGTGTTTCCTCTGGGTTCTCCAGCGTTCTCCCACGCTCGTGTGTGTTTCCAATGGGTGCTCCAGCCTCCTCCCACGCTCGTGTGTGTTTCCTCTGGATGCTCAATATTCCTCCCATGCTAGTGAGTGTTTCCTCCGGGAGCTCCAGCCTCCTCCCACGCTTGTGTTTGTTTCCTCTGCGTTCTCCAGCGTTCTCCCACGCTCGTGTGTGTTTCCTCTGGGTGCTCCAGATTCCTCCCACGCGCGTGTGCGTTTCCTCTGGATGCTCCAGCCTCCTCCCACGCTCGTGTGCGTTTCCTCTGGGTGCTCCAGCCTCCTCCCATACTCGTGTGCGTTTCCTCTGGGTGCTCCAGCCTCCTCCCGTACTCGTGTGCGTTTCCTCTGGGTGATCCAGCCTCCTCCCACGCTCGTGTGTGTTTCCTTTGGCTGTTCCAGCCTCCTCCCACGCTTGTGTTTGTTTGCTCTGCGTTCTCCAGCGTTCTCCTACGCAAGTGTTTGTTTCCTCTGGGTGCTCCAGCCTCCTCCCACGGTCGTGTGCATTTCCTCCGGGTGCTCCAGCCTCCTCCCACGGTCGTGTGCATTTCCTCTGGGTGCTCGAGCCTCCTCCTACGCTAGTGTGTGTTTCCTCTGGGTGCTCCAGCGTTCTCCCACGCTCGTGTGTGTTTCCTCTGGGTGCTCCAGCCTCCTCCCACGCTCGTGTGTGTTTCCTCTGGATGCTCCAGATTCCTCCCACGCTAGTGAGTGTTTCCTCTGGGTGCTCCAGCCTCCTCCCACGCTCGTGTGCGTTTCCTGCGGGTGCTCCAGCCTCCTCCCACGCCCGTGTGTGTTTCCTTTGGTTGCTCCAGCCTCCTCCCACGCTTGTGTTTGTTTCCTCTGCGTTCTCCAGCGTTCTCCTACGCTAGTGTTTGTTTCCTCTGGGTGCTCCAGCCTCCTCCCACGCTCTTATGTGTTTCCTCTGGGTGCTCCAGCGTTCTCCCACGCTCGTGCATATTTCCTCTGGGTGCTCCAGCCTCCTCCCACGCTCGTGTGTGTTTCCTCTGGGTGCTCCAGCCTCCTCCCACGGTCGTGTCTGTTTCCTCTGGTTACTCCAGCTTTCTCCCAAGCTCGTGTGTGTTTCCTCTGGGTGCTCCAGCGTTCTCCCACACTCCTGTGTGTTTCCTCTGTGTGCTCCAGCATTCTCCCACGCTCGTGTGTGTTTCCTCTGGGTGCTCCAGCCTCCTCCCATGGTCGTGTGTGTTTCCCCTGAGTGCTCCAGCCTCCTCCTACGCTCGTGTGTGTTTCCTCTGGGTGCTCCAGCCTCCTCCCACGCTCGTGTGTGTTTCCTCTGGGTGCTCCAGCCTCTTCCCACCCTTGTGTGTGTTTCCTCTGAGTGCTCCATCCTCCTCCTATGGTCGTGTGTGTTTCCTCTGGGTGCTCAAGATTCCTCCCACGCTCGTGTGCGTTTCCTCTGGGTGCTCTAGCCTCCTCCCACGCTCGTGTGTGTTTTCTTGGGGTGCTCCAACGTTCTCCCACGCTCGTGTGTGTTCCCTCTGGGTGCTTCAGCCTCCTCCCACGCTCCTGTGTGTTTCCTCTGGGTGCTCCAGCCTCCTCCTGCGCTCGTGTGTGTTTCTTCTGGGTGCTCCAGCCTCCTCCCACGGTCATGTGTGTTTCCTCGGGGTGCTCCAACGTTCTCCCACGCTCGTGTGTGTTTCCTCTGGGTGCTCCAGCCTGCTCCCACGCTCGTGTGTGTTTCCTCTTGGTGCTCCAGCCTCCTCCCACGCTCGTGAGTGTTTCCTCTGGGTGCTCCAGCCTCTTCCCACCCTCGTGTGTGTTTCCTCTGAGTGCTCCAGCCTCCTCCTATGGTCGTGTGTGTTTCCTCTGGGTGCTCAAGATTCCTCCCACGCTCGTGTGCGTTTCCTCTGGGTGCTCTAGCCTCCTCCCACGCTGGTGTGTGTTTTCTTGGGGTGCTCCAACGTTCTCCCACGCTCGTGTGTGTTCCCTCTGGGTGCTTCAGCCTCTTACCGCGCTCGTGTGTGTTTCCTCTGGGTGCTCCAGCGTTCTCCCACGCTCGTGTATGGTTCCTCTGGGTGCTCCAGCCTCCTCCCACGCACGTGTGTGTTTCCTCTGGGGGCTCCAGCGTTCTCCCACGCTCGTGTGTGTTTCCTCTGGGTGCTCCAGCGTTCTCCCACGCTCGTGTGTGTTTCCTCTGGGTGCTCCAGCCTCCTCCCACGCTCGTGTGTGTTTCCTCTGGATGCTCCAGAGTCCTCCTACGCCTGTGAGTGTTTCCTCTGGGTGCTCAAGCGACCTGCCACGCTCGTGTGCGTTTCCTCTGGGTGCTCCAGCCTCCTCCCACGCTCGTGTGCGTTTCCTCTGGGTGCTCCAGCCTCCTCCCGTACTCGTGTGTGTTTCTTCTGGGTGATCCAGCCTCTTCCCACCCTCGTGTGTGTTTCCTCTGAGTGCTCCAGCGTTCTCCCACGCACGTGTGTGTTTCCTCTGGGGGCTCCAGCGTTCTCCCACGCTCGTGTGTGTTTCCTCTGGGTGCTCCAGCGCTCTCCCACGCCCGTGTGTGTTTCATTTGGGTGCTCCAGCCTCCTCCCACGCTTGTGTTTGTTTCCTCTGCGTTCTCCAGCGTTCTCCTACGCTAGTGTTTGTTTCCTCTGGGTGCTCCAGCCTCCTCCCACGGTCGTGTGCATTTCCTCCGGGTGCTCCAGCCTCCTCCGACGGTCGTGTGCATTTCCTCTGGGTGCTCGAGCCTCCTCCTACGCTGGTGTGTGTTTCCTGTGGGTGCTCCAGCGTTCTCCCACGCTCGTGTGTGTTTCCTCTGGATGCTCCAGCCTCCTCCCACGCTCGTGTGTGTTTAATCTGGATGCTCCAGATTCCTCCCACGCTAGTGAGTGTTTCCTCTGGATGCTCCAGCCTCCTCCCACGCTCGTGTGCGTTTCCTCTGGGTGCTCCAGCCTCCTCCCACGCTCGTGTGCGTTTCCTCTGGGTGCTCCAGCCTCCTCCCGTACTCGTGTGCGTTTCCTCTGGGTGATCCAGCCTCCTCCCACGCTCGTGTGTGTTTCCTTTGGGTGCTCC
>NW_027276980.1:2500-30000 GCF_030028105.1 Mobula birostris | reverse complement strand
TACAGATCTCAGAGAGAGAGAGAGAGAGTGAGAGACAACAGTCTGTGTACAGATCTGAGAGAGAGTGAGAGAGAACAGTCAGTGTACAGATCTGAGAGACAGAGAGAGAGAGAGAGAGAGAGAGAGAACAGACAGTGTACAGATCTCAGAGAGAGAGAGAACAGTCAGTATACATATCTCAAAGAGAGAAAGAGAACAGTCAGTGTACAGATCTCAGAGCGAGAGAGAGAGAACGGTCAGTGTACAGATCTCAGAGACAGAGAGAGAGAGAGAGCAGTCAGTGTTCAGATCTCAGAGAGAGAGAGAGAACAGTGTGCAGATCTGAGAGAGAGAGAGAGAGAGAGAGAACAGTTAGTGTACAGATCTCAGAGGGAGAGAAAGAACAGTCAGTGTTCAGATCTCAGAGAGAGAGAGAACAGTCAGTGTACAGATCTCAGAGAAAGAGAGAATAGTCAGTGTACGGATCTGAGAGAGAGAGAGAACAGTCAGTGTACAGATCTCAGAGAGAGAGAGAATAGTCAGTGTACAGATCTCAGAGAGAGAAACAGAGAACAGTCAGTGTACAGATCTCAGAGAGAGAGAGAGAGAACAGTCAGTGTACAGATCTGAGAGACAGAGAGAGAGAGAGAGAAAGAGAACAGACAGTGTACAGATCTCAGAGAGAGAGAACAGTCAGTATACATATCTCAAAGAGAGAAAGAGAACAGTCAGTGTACAGATCTCAGAGCGAGAGAGAGAGAACTGTCAGTGTACAGATCTCAGAGAGAGAGAGGGAACAGTCAGTGTACTGATCTGAGAGAGAGAGAAAGATAACGGTCAGTTTTCCGATATCAGAGGGAGACAGAGAAAGGTCATTTTACAGATCTCAGAGAGAGAGAGAGAGAACTGTCAGTATACAGATCTCAGAGAGAGAGAGAGAGCGGGAGAACAGTAAGTGTTCAGATCTCAGAGAGAGAAAGAGAGAGTGACCGGACAGTTTGGAGATCTCAGAAAGAGAGAGAGGGAGAGAGAGAGAACAGTCATTGTACATATCTTAGAGAAAGAGAGAGAAAGAGAACAGTCAGTGTACATATCTCAAAGAGAGAAAGAGAACAGTCAGTGTACAGATCTCAGAGCGAGAGAGAGAGAACAGTCAGTGTACAGATCTCAGAGAGAGAGAGAGAGAACAGTCAGTGTACAGATCTCAGAGAGAGACAGAGAACAGTCAGTGTACAGATCTCAGAGCGAGAGAGAGAGAACGGTCAGTGTACAGATCTCAGAGACAGAGAGAGAGAGAGAGCAGTCAGTGTTCAGATCTCAGAGAGAGAGAGAGAACAGTGTGCAGATCTGAGAGAGAGAGAGAGAGAGAGAGAACAGTTAGTGTACAGATCTCAGAGGGAGAGAAAGAACAGTCAGTGTTCAGATCTCAGAGAGAGAGAGAACAGTCAGTGTACAGATCTCAGAGAAAGAGAGAATAGTCAGTGTACGGATCTGAGAGAGAGAGAGAACAGTCAGTGTACAGATCTCAGAGAGAGAGAGAATAGTCAGTGTACAGATCTCAGAGAGAGAAACAGAGAACAGTCAGTGTACAGATCTCAGAGAGAGAAACAGAGAACAGTCAGTGTACAGATCTGAGAGACAGAGAGAGAGAGAGAGAGAGAGAGAGAGAACAGACAGTGTACAGATCTCAGAGAGAGAGAGAACAGTCAGTATACATATCTCAAAGAGAGAAAGAGAACAGTCAGTGTACAGATCTCAGAGCGAGAGAGAGAGAACTGTCAGTGTACAGATCTCAGAGAGAGAGAGGGAACAGTCAGTGTACTGATCTGAGAGAGAGAGAAAGATAACGGTCAGTTTTCCGATATCAGAGGGAGACAGAGAAAGGTCATTTACAGATCTCAGAGAGAGAGAGAGAGCACTGTCAGTATACAGATCTCAGAGAGAGAGAGAGAACAGTCAGTGTGCAGATCTGAGAGAGAGAGAGAGAGAGAACAGTTAGTGTACAGATCTCAGAGAGAGAGAAGAACAGTCAGTGTTCAGATCTCAGAGAGAGAGAGAACAGTCAGTGTACAGATCTGAGAGAGAAAGAGAGAATAGTCAGTGTACAGATCTCAGAGAGAGAAACAGAGAACAGTCAGTGTACAGATCTGAGAGACAGAGAGAGAGAGAGAGAGAGAGAGAGAGAACAGACAGTGTACAGATCTCAGAGAGAGAGAGAACAGTCAGTATACATATCTCAAAGAGAGAAAGAGAACAGTCAGTGTACAGATCTCAGAGCGAGAGAGAGAGAACTGTCAGTGTACAGATCTCAGAGAGAGAGGAACAGTCAGTGTACTGATCTGAGAGAGAGAGAAAGATAACGGTCAGTTTTCCGATATCAGAGGGAGACAGAGAAAGGTCATTTTACAGATCTCAGAGAGAGAGAGAGAGAACTGTCAGTATACAGATCTCAGAGAGAGAGAGAGAGAGAGAGAGGGAGAACAGTAAGTGTTCAGATCTCAGAGAGAGAGAAAGAGAGAGTGACCGGACAGTTTGGAGATCTCAGAAAGAGAGAGAGGGAGAGAGAGAGAACAGTCATTGTACATATCTTAGAGAAAGAGAGAGAAAGAGAACAGTCAGTGTACAGATCTCAGTGAGAGAGAGAACAGTCAGTGTATGGACTCACAGAGAGAGAACAGTCTGTGTACAGATCTGAGAGAGAGTGAGAGAGAACAGTCAGTGTACAGATCTCAGAGAGAGAGAGTAAACAGTCAGTGTACAGATCTCAGAGAGAGAGAGAACAGTCAGTGTACAGATATCCCTCTGAGAGACAAGGACTAGGAGAGACCAGTCAGTGCAGAGATATCTCCCTGAGAGAGAGTGGACTGAGATATACATGTCAGTGTACAAATCTCTCCCTAAGAGACATCTGTGAGTGTACAGATCTCCTCTTGAGAGTAAGGGACTGGGAGACACAGGTTACTGTACAGATATACCCCTGAGAGAGAGGGTCAGAGAGACACCGATCAGTGTACAGATCTGTCCCTGAGTGAGAAGGTCTGTGAAACACTTTTCAGTGTACAGATCTCCCCCTGAGAGAGACGGACTGAGAGACACCATTCAGTGTACAGACCTCCCCCTGAGAGAGATGGACTGAGAGACACTGGTCAGTGTATAGATCTCCCCCTGAGAGTGAGTGACTGAGAGACACCGGTCAGTGTACAGATCTCAGAGAGAGAGTGAGAACTGTCGGTGTACAGATCTCTGAGAGAGAGAGAGAGAGCAGTCAGTGTACAGATCTCAGAGAGAGAGAGAGAGAGAGAGAGAGAACAGTCAGTGTACCGATCTCAGTGAGAGAGAGAGGACAGTTAGTATACAGATCTCAGAGAGAGAGAGAGAGAACAATGAGTGTACAGATCTGAGAGAGAGAGAGAGAGAGAGAGAACAGTCTGTGTACAGATCTCAGAGAGAGAGAGACAGAGACAGAGAGAACAGTCAGTGTACAGATCTCAGAGAGAGAGAGAAAACAGTCATTGTACAGATCTCAGTGAGAGAGTGAGAGAGCACGGTCAGTGTACAGATCTCAGAGAGAGCGAGAGAGTGAGGGAGGACAGTCAGTGTACAGATCTCAGAGGGAGAGAGAGCGAACAGTCAGTGTACAGATCTCAGAGAGAGAGAGAGAGAACAGTCAGTGTACAGATCTCCGAGAGAGAGAGAGAGAACAGTTAGTGTACAGATCTCAGAGAGAGAGAGAGAGAGACAGAACACTCAGTGTACAGATCTCAGAGACAGAGAGGGAACAGTCAGTTTACAGATCCCAGTGAGAGAGAGAGAGAACAGTCAGTGTACAGATCTTAGAGAGTGAGAGAGAGATAGATCAGTCAGTGTACAGATCTCAGAGAAAGAGAGAGAGAGAGAACAGTCAGTGTACAGATTTCAGAGAGAGAGAGAGAGAACAGTCAGTGTACGGATCTCAGAGAGAGAGAGAGAAAGGGAGAGAAAGCACTGTACAGATCTGAGAGAGAGAGCAGTCAGTGTACAGATCTCAGAGAGAGACAACAGTCTGTGTACAGATCTCAGAGAAAGAGTGAGAGAGAGAACAGTCAGTGTACAGATCTCACAGGGAGAGAGTAAACAGTCAGTGTGCACATCTCAGAGAGAGAGAGAGAACAGTCTGTGTACAGATCTCAGAGAAAGAGAGAGAACGGTTAGTGTACAGATCTCAGAGAGTGAGAGAGAGAACGGTCAGTGTACAGATCTCAGAGACAGAGAGAGAGAGAGAGCAGTCAGTGTTCAGATCTCAGAGAGAGAGAGAGAACAGTCAGTGTGCAGATCTGAGAGAGAGAGAGAGAGAAAGAACAGTCAGTGTTCAGATCTCAGAGAGAGAGAGAACAGTCAGTGTACAGATCTCAGAGAGAGAAAGAGAGAATAGTCAGTGTACAGATCTGAGAGAGAGAGAGAACAGTCAGTGTACAGATCTCAGAGAGAGAGAGAATAGTCAGTGTACAGATCTCAGAGAGAGAGAGAGAGAACAGTCAGTGTACAGATCTGAGAGACAGAGAGAGAGAGAGAGAGAGAGAACAGACAGTGTACAGATCTCAGAGAGAGAGAGAACAGTCAGTATGCATATCTCAAAGAGAGAAAGAGAACAGTCAGTGTACAGATCTCAGAGCGAGAGAGAGAGAACTGTCAGTGTACAGATCTCAGAGAGAGAGAGGGAACAGTCAGTGTACTGATCTGAGAGAGAGAGAAAGATAACGGTCAGTTTTCCGATATCAGAGGGAGACAGAGAAAGGTCATTTTACAGATCTCAGAGAGAGAGAGAGAGCACTGTCAGTATACAGATCTCAGAGAGAGAGAGAGAGCGGGAGAACAGTAAGTGTTCAGATCTCAGAGAGAGAAAGAGAGAGTGACCGGACAGTTTGGAGATCTCAGAAAGAGAGAGAGGGAGAGAGAGAGAACAGTCATTGTACATATCTTAGAGAAAGAGAGAGAAAGAGAACAGTCAGTGCACAGATCTCAGTGAGAGAGAGAACAGTCAGTGTATGGACTCACAGAGAGAGAACAGTCTGTGTACAGATCTCCGAGAGAGAGAGAGAGAAGTGTCTGTGTACAGATCTCAGAGAGAGAGAGAGAGAGTGAGAGACAACAGTCTGTGTACAGATCTGAGAGAGAGTGAGAGAGAACAGTCAGTGTACAGATCTGAGAGACAGAGAGAGAGAGAGAGAGAGAGAGAACAGACAGTGTACAGATCTCAGAGAGAGAGAGAACAGTCAGTATACATATCTCAAAGAGAGAAAGAGAACAGTCAGTGTACAGATCTCAGAGCGAGAGAGAGAGAACGGTCAGTGTACAGATCTCAGAGACAGAGAGAGAGAGAGAGCAGTCAGTGTTCAGATCTCAGAGAGAGAGAGAGAACAGTGTGCAGATCTGAGAGAGAGAGAGAGAGAGAGAGAACAGTTAGTGTACAGATCTCAGAGGGAGAGAAAGAACAGTCAGTGTTCAGATCTCAGAGAGAGAGAGAACAGTCAGTGTACAGATCTCAGAGAAAGAGAGAATAGTCAGTGTACGGATCTGAGAGAGAGAGAGAACAGTCAGTGTACAGATCTCAGAGAGAGAGAGAATAGTCAGTGTACAGATCTCAGAGAGAGAAACAGAGAACAGTCAGTGTACAGATCTCAGAGAGAGAGAGAGAGAACAGTCAGTGTACAGATCTGAGAGACAGAGAGAGAGAGAGAGAAAGAGAACAGACAGTGTACAGATCTCAGAGAGAGAGAGAACAGTCAGTATACATATCTCAAAGAGAGAAAGAGAACAGTCAGTGTACAGATCTCAGAGCGAGAGAGAGAGAACTGTCAGTGTACAGATCTCAGAGAGAGAGAGGGAACAGTCAGTGTACTGATCTGAGAGAGAGAGAAAGATAACGGTCAGTTTTCCGATATCAGAGGGAGACAGAGAAAGGTCATTTTACAGATCTCAGAGAGAGAGAGAGAGAACTGTCAGTATACAGATCTCAGAGAGAGAGAGAGAGCGGGAGAACAGTAAGTGTTCAGATCTCAGAGAGAGAAAGAGAGAGTGACCGGACAGTTTGGAGATCTCAGAAAGAGAGAGATGGAGAGAGAGAGAACAGTCATTGTACATATCTTAGAGAAAGAGAGAGAAAGAGAACAGTCAGTGTACATATCTCAAAGAGAGAAAGAGAACAGTCAGTGTACAGATCTCAGAGCGAGAGAGAGAGAACAGTCAGTGTACAGATCTCAGAGAGAGAGAGAGAGAACAGTCAGTGTACAGATCTCAGAGAGAGACAGAGAACAGTCAGTGTACAGATCTCAGAGCGAGAGAGAGAGAACGGTCAGTGTACAGATCTCAGAGAGAGAGAGAGAGCAGTCAGTGTTCAGATCTCAGAGAGAGAGAGAGAACAGTGTGCAGATCTGAGAGAGAGAGAGAGAGAGAGAGAACAGTTAGTGTACAGATCTCAGAGGGAGAGAAAGAACAGTCAGTGTTCAGATCTCAGAGAGAGAGAGAACAGTCAGTGTACAGATCTCAGAGAAAGAGAGTATAGTCAGTGTACGGATCTGAGAGAGAGAGAGAACAGTCAGTGTACAGATCTCAGAGAGAGAGAGAATAGTCAGTGTACAGATCTCAGAGAGAGAGAGGGAACAGTCAGTGTACTGATCTGAGAGAGAGAGAAAGATAACGGTCAGTTTTCCGATATCAGAGGGAGACAGAGAAAGGTCATTTTACAGATCTCAGAGAGAGAGAGAGAGCACTGTCAGTATACAGATCTCAGAGAGAGAGAGAGAGCGGGAGAACAGTAAGTGTTCAGATCTCAGAGAGAGAAAGAGAGAGTGACCGGACAGTTTGGAGATCTCAGAAAGAGAGAGAGGGAGAGAGAGAGAACAGTCATTGTACATATCTTAGAGAAAGAGAGAGAAAGAGAACAGTCAGTGCACAGATCTCAGTGAGAGAGAGAACAGTCAGTGTATGGACTCACAGAGAGAGAACAGTCTGTGTACAGATCTCCGAGAGAGAGAGAGAGAAGTGTCTGTGTACAGATCTCAGAGAGAGAGAGAGAGAGTGAGAGACAACAGTCTGTGTACAGATCTGAGAGAGAGTGAGAGAGAACAGTCAGTGTACAGATCTGAGAGACAGAGAGAGAGAGAGAGAGAGAGAGAACAGACAGTGTACAGATCTCAGAGAGAGAGAGAACAGTCAGTATACATATCTCAAAGAGAGAAAGAGAACAGTCAGTGTACAGATCTCAGAGCGAGAGAGAGAGAACGGTCAGTGTACAGATCTCAGAGACAGAGAGAGAGAGAGAGCAGTCAGTGTTCAGATCTCAGAGAGAGAGAGAGAACAGTGTGCAGATCTGAGAGAGAGAGAGAGAGAGAGAGAACAGTTAGTGTACAGATCTCAGAGGGAGAGAAAGAACAGTCAGTGTTCAGATCTCAGAGAGAGAGAGAACAGTCAGTGTACAGATCTCAGAGAAAGAGAGAATAGTCAGTGTACGGATCTGAGAGAGAGAGAGAACAGTCAGTGTACAGATCTCAGAGAGAGAGAGAATAGTCAGTGTACAGATCTCAGAGAGAGAAACAGAGAACAGTCAGTGTACAGATCTCAGAGAGAGAGAGAGAGAACAGTCAGTGTACAGATCTGAGAGACAGAGAGAGAGAGAGAGAAAGAGAACAGACAGTGTACAGATCTCAGAGAGAGAGAGAACAGTCAGTATACATATCTCAAAGAGAGAAAGAGAACAGTCAGTGTACAGATCTCAGAGCGAGAGAGAGAGAACTGTCAGTGTACAGATCTCAGAGAGAGAGAGAGGGAACAGTCAGTGTACTGATCTGAGAGAGAGAGAAAGATAACGGTCAGTTTTCCGATATCAGAGGGAGACAGAGAAAGGTCATTTTACAGATCTCAGAGAGAGAGAGAGAGAACTGTCAGTATACAGATCTCAGAGAGAGAGAGAGAGCGGGAGAACAGTAAGTGTTCAGATCTCAGAGAGAGAAAGAGAGAGTGACCGGACAGTTTGGAGATCTCAGAAAGAGAGAGAGGGAGAGAGAGAGAACAGTCATTGTACATATCTTAGAGAAAGAGAGAGAAAGAGAACAGTCAGTGTACATATCTCAAAGAGAGAAAGAGAACAGTCAGTGTACAGATCTCAGAGCGAGAGAGAGAGAACAGTCAGTGTACAGATCTCAGAGAGAGAGAGAGAGAACAGTCAGTGTACAGATCTCAGAGAGAGACAGAGAACAGTCAGTGTACAGATCTCAGAGCGAGAGAGAGAGAACGGTCAGTGTACAGATCTCAGAGACAGAGAGAGAGAGAGAGCAGTCAGTGTTCAGATCTCAGAGAGAGAGAGAGAACAGTGTGCAGATCTGAGAGAGAGAGAGAGAGAGAGAGAACAGTTAGTGTACAGATCTCAGAGGGAGAGAAAGAACAGTCAGTGTTCAGATCTCAGAGAGAGAGAGAACAGTCAGTGTACAGATCTCAGAGAAAGAGAGAATAGTCAGTGTACGGATCTGAGAGAGAGAGAGAACAGTCAGTGTACAGATCTCAGAGAGAGAGAGAATAGTCAGTGTACAGATCTCAGAGAGAGAAACAGAGAACAGTCAGTGTACAGATCTCAGAGAGAGAAACAGAGAACAGTCAGTGTACAGATCTGAGAGACAGAGAGAGAGAGAGAGAGAGAGAGAGAGAACAGACAGTGTACAGATCTCAGAGAGAGAGAGAACAGTCAGTATACATATCTCAAAGAGAGAAAGAGAACAGTCAGTGTACAGATCTCAGAGCGAGAGAGAGAGAACTGTCAGTGTACAGATCTCAGAGAGAGAGAGGGAACAGTCAGTGTACTGATCTGAGAGAGAGAGAAAGATAACGGTCAGTTTTCCGATATCAGAGGGAGACAGAGAAAGGTCATTTTACAGATCTCAGAGAGAGAGAGAGAGCACTGTCAGTATACAGATCTCAGAGAGAGAGAGAGAACAGTCAGTGTGCAGATCTGAGAGAGAGAGAGAGAGAGAACAGTTAGTGTACAGATCTCAGAGAGAGAGAAAGAACAGTCAGTGTTCAGATCTCAGAGAGAGAGAGAACAGTCAGTGTACAGATCTGAGAGAGAAAGAGAGAATAGTCAGTGTACAGATCTCAGAGAGAGAAACAGAGAACAGTCAGTGTACAGATCTGAGAGACAGAGAGAGAGAGAGAGAGAGAGAGAGAGAACAGACAGTGTACAGATCTCAGAGAGAGAGAGAACAGTCAGTATACATATCTCAAAGAGAGAAAGAGAACAGTCAGTGTACAGATCTCAGAGCGAGAGAGAGAGAACTGTCAGTGTACAGATCTCAGAGAGAGAGAGGGAACAGTCAGTGTACTGATCTGAGAGAGAGAGAAAGATAACGGTCAGTTTTCCGATATCAGAGGGAGACAGAGAAAGGTCATTTTACAGATCTCAGAGAGAGAGAGAGAGAACTGTCAGTATACAGATCTCAGAGAGAGAGAGAGAGAGAGAGAGGGAGAACAGTAAGTGTTCAGATCTCAGAGAGAGAGAAAGAGAGAGTGACCGGACAGTTTGGAGATCTCAGAAAGAGAGAGAGGGAGAGAGAGAGAACAGTCATTGTACATATCTTAGAGAAAGAGAGAGAAAGAGAACAGTCAGTGTACAGATCTCAGTGAGAGAGAGAACAGTCAGTGTATGGACTCACAGAGAGAGAACAGTCTGTGTACAGATCTGAGAGAGAGTGAGAGAGAACAGTCAGTGTACAGATCTCAGAGAGAGAGAGTAAACAGTCAGTGTACAGATCTCAGAGAGAGAGAGAACAGTCAGTGTACAGATATCCCTCTGAGAGACAAGGACTAGGAGAGACCAGTCAGTGCAGAGATATCTCCCTGAGAGAGAGTGGACTGAGATATACATGTCAGTGTACAAATCTCTCCCTAAGAGACATCTGTGAGTGTACAGATCTCCTCTTGAGAGTAAGGGACTGGGAGACACAGGTTACTGTACAGATATACCCCTGAGAGAGAGGGTCAGAGAGACACCGATCAGTGTACAGATCTGTCCCTGAGTGAGAAGGTCTGTGAAACACTTTTCAGTGTACAGATCTCCCCCTGAGAGAGACGGACTGAGAGACACCATTCAGTGTACAGACCTCCCCCTGAGAGAGATGGACTGAGAGACACTGGTCAGTGTATAGATCTCCCCCTGAGAGTGAGTGACTGAGAGACACCGGTCAGTGTACAGATCTCCCCCTGAGAGAGAGGGACTGAGAGACACTGGTCAGTGTACAGATCTGCCCTTGAGAAAGAGAGACTGAAAGACACCGGTCAGTGTACAGATCTCCCCCTGAGAGAGAGGGACTGAGAGACACCGGTCAGTGTACAGATTTCCCCCTGAGAGAGAGGGACTGAGAGACACCGGTCAGTGTACAGATCCCCAGAGGTCCAATCATCATTGGGAACAGGGCACTTCGAAGAGTTTACTCAGAGTTTGGCCAATCTAGTATAAAAGGAATATTTCATGGGCATTTGGACATCCCAGAGGCCCAATCAGCATTGGGGGCTAGAGCACTGTGAATTAAGTGAAAGTATAGAATGGGCAAGTGGGGTGGCCTTTGTTGAGTGTAGACCAGCGGTGAGAGTAGGAGCATCAGATTTTGACTCAAGAAGTTTCGACAAGGAGAAGCTGAGGCCAAAGAAACAGGTTGGAAGATTTGGTCTTGGTTGCCCATTGGACAGTGCAGGCAGGATTGCAGATATGCTAGTGAAAAGCTCCTCCTGTGGGATGTGGGAATTCCTGGAACCTGATGGTCTCCCTGATGACGACACCTGCAGGAAGTGCACCCAACTCCAGCTCATGCAAGACCACATTAAGGAGCTGGAGCTGGGGTTGGATGAACTTAGGATTATCTGGGAGGCAGAGCAATTGACAGACATGGCTTTTGAGCTGGTGGTTACACCGAGAGTGCAGAATTAGGGGTGTCGATGGGTGAAGACAGACAGAGGCACAGGGAAAAGGAAGTCAGTGCAGGGTCCCCCTGTGGGCTGTTCCCCTCAGCAACAGCTATACCCCTTTGGATACTGCTGAGGAGGATGACCTATCTGGGCAAGGCAACAGCAGTCTGACCAATAGCACTGTGGTCAGCTCTGAGCCTCAGAAGGGAAGGGTGAAGTCAGGTGGAACAATAGTCATAGGGGAAGCAAGTTGAAGCAAGCAGCTGAAGAATGGAGTGAAGACATCGGGTAGAAAAAGTCGTGTTTTTTTTAAACACTGCTTGGGGAGAAGGGTCTGCACTGCGCAGGTGCGTGACGTAGCGCGCCAAGGTTTAAAAGCAGACCACCATATACAGCGGCCATCGTCGGAGCGGACTGAGTCAGAGTGGGACGGCTTTGGCTCAACAGGCTTCGGCGAGAACAGGCAGAGGCCAGGGTAGGTTCCGGTAAGTTTTTTGTTCAGATTGTTTAGTGCAGTGAGAATGCCAGGCAGGATGTTGGAATGCTCCTCTTGCAGGATGTGGGAAGTCAGGGAGCCCTCCAGTGTCCCTGACAACGACACCTGCAAGAAGTACATCCAGCTGCAGCTCCTAACAAACCGCGTTAGGGAACTGGAGCAGGAGCTGGATGACCTGCGGATCATTCGGGAGAATGAGGAGATTATAGGTAGTAGCTACAGGGAGGTAGTTACACCAAAGGAGCAGAAGACAGGAAATTGGGTCACTGTCAGGCTAGGGAAGAGGAAAGGGCAGGCAGAGCAGGGTTCCCCTGTGGCCATTCCCCTCAACAACAAGTATACCACATTGGATACTGTTGAGGGGGATGACTTACCTGGGACAAGCTGCAGTAGCAGGATCTCTGGCACTGAGTCTGGCTCTGCAGTGCAGAAGGGAGGGTGGAAAAAGAGGAGAGCGGTAGTGATAGGGGACTCGATAGTTAGAGGTGCAGATAGGAGGTTCTGTGGTGGTGACAGAGAATCCAGGATGGTTTGTTGCCTCCCGGGTGCCAGGGTCAAGGATGTCTCTAATCAATTGCATGACATTCTGAAGTGGGAGGGTGATCAGCCAGATGTCGTGGTGCACATCGGTACCAATGACATAGCAAGGAAGAGTGAGGAGGTCCTGGGGAGTGAGTATAGAGAGCTTGGTAGGAAGTTGAAAAGCAGGACCTCGAGGGTGGTAATCTCAGGATTGCTACCTGTGCTACGTGCCAGTGAGGGTAGGAATAGGATGCTCTGGAGGATGAACAAGCGGCTGAGGAACTGGTGTAGGGGGTAGGGTTTCAGATTTCAGGATAATTGGGACCTCTTCTGGGGCAGGTGGGACCTGTACAAGAGAGATGGGTTACACTTGAACTACAGGGGGACCAATATCCTTTCAGGGTGGTTTGTTAGTGCTATTGGGGAGGCTTTAAACTAGATTTGCAGGGGAATGGGAAGCAGAGTGCCAGAGCTGACAGTGAGGCTGGGATGAAAATAAATGATGTTAAAAGTTTAAGCAAATCCACTAATAGAAAGGTTGTGAGTGGTGGTAAAAATCTTCTGAGGTGTATATATTTCAATGCTAGGGGTATTGCGGGGAAGGCGGATGAGTTGAGGGCGTGGATTGACACGTGGAATTATGACGCGATAGCAATTAGTGAAACTAGGCTACAGGAGGGGCAGGACTGGCAGCTTAATATTCCAGGGTTCCGATGTTTCAGATGTGATCGAGGCAGAGGAATGAAAGGTGGGGGAGTAGCATTGCTTGTCAGGGAAAATGTTACAGCAGAGCTCAGGCAGGACAGATTAGAGGGCTTGTCTACTGAGTCCTTACGGGTGGAGCTGAGAAACAGGAAAGGTATGGCCACATTAGTGGGATTGTATTACAGACCACCCAATAGTCAAAGAGAATTGGAAGAGCAAAACTGCAGAGAGATAGCAGGCAACTGCAGGAAACATAAAGTTGTGGTGGTAGGGGATTTTAATTTTCCATATATTGATTGGGTCTCTCATATTGTTAGGGGTCTAGATGGTTTAGAGTTTGTAAAATGTGTTCAGGAAAGTTTTCTAAATCAATATATAGAGGGACCAACTAGAGGGGATGCAATATTGGATCTCCTGTTATGAAACGAGTTAGGACAAGTGACAGAAATCTGTGTAGGGGAGCACTTTGGTTCCAGTGATCATAACACCATTAATTTCAACTTCATCATGGACAAGGATAGATCTGGTCCTAGGGTTGAGGTTCTCAACTGGAAGAAAGCCAAATTTAAAGAAATGAGAAAGGATCTAAGAAGCGTGGATTGGGACAGGTTGTTCTCTGGCAAGGACGTTATCGGTAGGTGGGAAGCCTTCAAAGGAGAAATCTTGAGAGTGCAGAATTTGTATGTTCCTGTCAGGATTAAAGGCAAAGTGAATAGGAATAAGGAACCTTGGTTCTCAAGGGATTTTGCAACTCTGATAAAGAAGAAGAGGGAGTTGTATGACATGTATAGGAAGCAGGGAGTAATAAGGTGCTTGAGGAGTATAAGAAGTGCAAGAAAATACTTAAGAAAGAAATCAGGAGGGCTAAAAGAAGACATGAAGTTGCCTTGGCAGTCAAAGTGAAGGATAATCCAAAGAGCTTTTACAGGTATATTAAGAGCAAAAGGATTGTAAGGGATAAAATTGGTCCTCTTGAAGATCAGAGTGGTCGGCTTTGTGCGGAACCAAAGGAAATGGGGGAGATCTTAAATAGGTTTTTTGCATCTGTATTTACTAAGGAAACTGGCATGAAGTCTATGGAATTAAGGGAAACAAGTAGTGAGATCATGGAAACTGTACCGATTGAAGAGGAGGAGGTGCTTGCTGTCTTGAGGAAAATTAAAGTGGATAAATCCCCGGGACCTGACAGAGTGTTCCCTCGGACCTTGAAGGAGACTAGTGTTGAAATTGCAGGGGCCCTGGCTGAAATATTTAAAATGTCGCTGTCTACAGGTGAAGTGCCGGAGGATTGGAGAGTGGCTCATGTTGTTCCGTTGTTTAAAAAAGGATCGAAAAGTAATCCAGGAAATTATAGGCCAGTAAGTTTAACATCGGTAGTAGGTAAGTTATTGGAGGGAGTACTAAGAGACAGAATCTACAAGCATTTGGATAGACAGGGGCTTATTAGGGAGAGTCAACATGGCTTTGTGCGTGGTAGGTCATGTTTGACCAATCTATTGGAGTTTTTCAAGGAGGTTACCAGGAAAGTGGATGAAGGGAAGGCAGTGGATATTGTCTACATGGACCTCAGTAAGACCTTTGACAAGGTCCCGCATGGGAGGTTAGTTGAGAAAATTCAGTCGCTAGGTATACATGGAGAGGTGGTAATTTGGATTAGACATTGGCTCGATGGAAGAAGCCAGAGAGTGGTGGTAGAGAATTGCTTCTCCGAGTGGAGGCCTGTGACTAGTGGTGTGCCACAGGGATCAGTGCTGGGTCCATTGTTATTTGTCATCTATATCAATGATCTGGATGATAATGTGGTAAATTGGATCAGCAAATTTGCTGATGATACAAAGATTGGAGGTGTAGTAGACAGTGAGGAAGGTTTTCAGAGCCTGCAGAGGGACTTGGACCAGCTGGAAAAATAGGCTGAAAAATGGCAGATAATGGGAGTTTAATACGGACAAGTGTGAGGTATTGCATGTTGGAAGGACAAACCAAGGTAGAACATACAGGGTTAATGGTAAGGCACTGAGGAGTGCAGTGGAACAGAGGGATCTGGGAATACAGATACAAAATTCCCTAAAAGTGGCGTCACAGGTAGATAGGGTCATAAAGAGAGCTTTTGGTACATTGGCTTTTATTAATCAAAGTATTGAGTATAAGAGCTGGAATGTTATGATGAGATTGTATAAGGCATTGGTGAGGCCGAATCTGGAGTATTGTGTTCAGTTTTGGTCACCAAGTTACAGGAAGGATATTAATAAGATTGAAAGAGTGCAGAGAACGTTTGCAAGGATGTTGCCGGGACTTGAGAAACTCAGTTACAGACAAAGGTCGAATAGGTTAGGACTTTGTTCCCTGGAGCATAGAAGAATGAGGGGAGATTTGATAGAGGTATATAAAATTATGATGGGTATAAATAGAGTGAATGCAAGCAGGCTTTTTCCACTGAGGCAAGGGGAGAAAAAAAACCAGAGGACATGGGTTAAGGGTGAGGGGGGGAAAGTTTAAAGGGAACATTAGGGGGGGCTTCTTCACACAGAGAGTGGTGGGAGTATGGAATGAGCTGCCAGACGAGGTGGTAAATGCGGGTTCTTTTTTAACATTTAAGAATAAATTGGACAGATACATGGATGGGAGGTGTATGGAGGGATATGGTCCATGTGCAGGTCAGTGGGACTAGGCAGAAAATGGTTCGGCACAGCCAAGAAGGGCCAAAAGGCCTGTCTCTGTGCTGTAGTTTCTATGGTTTCTATGGGACTCGATAGTTAGGGGAACAGACAGGAGATTCTGCGGCAGCAAAAGAGATGGTTGGATTGTGAGTTGCTTTCCGGGTGCTAGGGCCCAGGATGTCTCTGAGCGGTTACAGAATATTCTTGAAGGGGAGGGTGAGCAGCCAGAGGTCATGGTACATGTTAGTGCCAATGACAGAGGCAGAAGAAGGGTAGAGGTCCTGCGCAGTAAGTTTCGGGAGTTAGGAAGGAGGCTGAAGAGCAGGAAATCCAAGGTGGTAATCTTCGGATTACTCCCAGTGTCACGAGCTAGGGAAGATCAGAACAGGAAGATAGTGCAGATGAAGGAGTGACTGAGGAGATGATGCAGGGGCAGGGTTTCAAGTTCTTTGATCTTTGGAACGTTTTCTGGGGAAAAGTCATGGAGGGGTTGTTTACTGAGTCAGTGTGGGTGGAAGTCAGATACAGGAAGGAGCATTAACTCTACTGGGTGTTTTTTATAGACCACCCAATAGTAACAGAGACATCAAGGAGCAGATAGGGAGGCAGATTCTGGAACTGTGCAATAATAATAGGGTTGTTGTGATGGGAGATTTTAACTTTCCTAATATTGACTGGCATCTTTTTAGCACAAGGGGTTTAGTTGGGGTGGAGTTTGTTAGGTGTGTTCATGAAGGTTTCCTGACACAATATGTAGATAAGCCAACTCGAGGCTGTACTTGATCTGGTATTGGGAAATGAACCTGGTCAGCTGTCAGATCTCTCAGTGGGAGAGCATTATGGAGGTAGCAACCACAGCCCTGCTTCACCATAGCACTGGAGAGGAATAGAAGCAGAAAATTTGGGAAAAAGTTAGTTAGACTAGGTGGAAATATCAGGCAGGAACTTGGGAACATAAATTGGGAGCAGTTGTTCTCAGGGAAATGCATAGCAGAAATGTGGCAACTGTTCAGAGGGAACATTTCAATGGCATTCTGCATAGGTGTGTTCCATTGAGGCAGGGTAGTGTTAAACAACCATGGTGTACAAAGGATGTAGAAAATCTAGTTAAGAAGAAAAGAAAAGCTTACGAAAGGTTCAAGAAACTAGGTACTGTTAGAGCTCTAGAAAATTACAAGGTTGCCAGGAAGGAGTTAAGAATGGAATTAGGAGAGCCAGGAGGGACCATGAGAAGGCCTTGGTGAGCAGGATTAAGGAAAAACCCAAGGCATTCTACAAGTATGTGAAGACCAAGAGGATGAGCCATGTGAGAATAGGACCAATCAGGTGTGACAGCGAAACTGTGTGTATGGAGTTGGAAGAGGTAGCGGAGGCTATCAGGCAGGAACTTGGAAGCATAAATTGGAAACAGATGTTCTCAGGGAAACGTACGGAAGAAATGTGGCAACTGTTCAGGGGATATTTGCGTGTATTCTGCATAGATATGTTCCAATGAGACGGAAAGGTTGGTAGAGTACAGGAATCGTGTACAAAGGCTGTTATAAATGTAGTCAAGAAGAAAAGAAGAGCTTACAAAAGGTTCAAAAAACTAGGTAATGATAGAAATCTAGAAGATTATAAGGCTAGCAAGAAGGAGCTTAAGAATGAAATTAGGAGAGCCAGAAAGGGGCCATGAGAAGGCCTTGAAGGACAGGATTAAGGAAAACCCCAAGGCATTCTACAAGTATGTGGAGAGCAAGAGGATAAGACATGAGAGAATAGGACCAATCAAGTGTGACAGTGGAAAAGTGTGTATGGAACCAGAAGAGATGGCAGAGGTACTTAACGAATACGTTGCTTCAGTATTCACTACTGTCACATACCCTGTGACAGGTTAAAGAACCAGCAGAAATGAAAAACACTTTGGAGTCCAGTATTGCTATTAACTAATGGTATTTATTAGTAACTACGCAATACAGTAATATAAATGCAAATAAATCAAACAGACTAGCAATGATTATATATAAGTAGGTATATCAGTAAGTGTGGAAATATATGAAAATCAAGCTTCTTCAAGTCTAGGGGTAAATAAATACAGTCTTACGATGATGAGTAAAGTTCAGTTCAGTTCGTGGTATTGAGTTGAGTAGTGACGGAGAGGGAGAGAGGGAGAGATTTGAGTCTTCAGGTGAGCTGACGCTGTCGATCTTCCCGTTGTCCTCCAGAATCCTTTAGAAGTCACCGACTGTGACCACAACAAAAGGGGACCATTCTTCTGTGGTGGAATTATCAACCCAGGCAAGGGTTGGACACACGAATAACTCCCCACCAGTCACATCCTTTTCACACTGCGAGAGCCACTGATCGATCCTCCAAAAACCCACTTTTTCTGTGGGCACAACAAAGCTCATTCAGTGTCCAAAACCATGTGTCTCAGGTCTATCATCTGACCTCCTATTTATCTCCCCGTACTGAGTACCAACTGTCACTCAAACAGCTCCTCCCTTCTCTGTAAGAACGTACAAGCAGACAATGTCCTTGGGAAAGTATAAACAAACTGTGAGCAGTGTTTGTCCCTCTCTCTCTCTCTCTCTCTCTCTCTCTCTCTTTAACAAGATGTCTGTGGTTGAGCATCTCTCTCTCTCTCTTTTCAAAAGCACAGTTCATAAGGGTAATCGAGCACAGTTCATAGGGGTAATTCAGGACCCCGTCACACCCTCTTCCTTCAGAGAAAAAATTTTGACAAAGGCAAAATTTTTGTTTAACTGGAAATTTCAGAGTTTGAAACAATACATGTATTATCATCAGATGACAGAGCAAAAACGTGTACAATTTCCAACTTAACATCTGGATAAACAATCAGCTATAATATTGTCAGTACCTCTCACATGCTTAATTGTCAGGTCATATTCTTGCAATCACAGACTCCAATTTAATAACCTTTGATTCTTATCCTTCATCTTAGTTAGAAATACCAATGGATTGTGATCCGTGTAAACCACAAGTGGTCTCTGGGCAGGACAAATATAGACTTCAAAGTGTTGTAAAACCAGAATAAGTGCTAGCAATTCCTTTTCAACAGTGCAGTAATTTTTCTGGTGCACATTAAATTTCTTGGAGAAATAAGCTACTGAGTGTTCAACGTCATCTGCCCCCTTCTGTAACAATACTGCCCCAGCAGCTTTGTCACTAGCATCTGTGGCTATAAAAAATGGCTTGGGAAAAATCAGGTGCCTTGAGCACAGGATGATAACACAGGATGGTTTTCAGATGTTCAAATGTCTCCTGGCAAAAATCACTCCACACAAATCTTTCACTCTTCCCTAGAAATTTTGTTACGGGGAGAGCGATGTCTGCAAAGTTCTTACAAAACTTACAAAAATACCCAACCATTCCCAAAAATCTTCTTAAAGCTTTCTTGCCGGTCAGAACAGGAACCTCAGCAACAGCTTGAACCTTGGCCTCTACAGGAGCCAGTTGGCCCTCGCCTACCACATAGCCCAGATATGTAACTGTGGCATGACCAAACTCACTTTTAGCAAGGTTCACCGTAAGATTGGCCTTGGAAAGTCTGTCAAATAGTTTTTCTACAGCTGCAGTATGCTCTTCTCACATGTCATTCCAGACCACTAAATCATTGATATAAGCCCTTGTGTTTTCTAAACCTCTAATCACAGAATTGATCATTCTTTGAAATGTCTCTGGAGCATTTTTCATTCTGAAGGGTAAAACATTATATTCATACAGTCCAGATGGTGTCACAAATGCTGATATCTCTTTAGCCCTCTCTGTCAAGGGAACACCCCAGTATCCTTTAGCAGATCAATCTTTATAAGGTATTTAGCCTTCCCCAATCTATCAATATAGTCATCCACTCTCTTTCCTTGTTCCTTCTTGTTCCTAATTTCTTGTTCAACCACTTTACTTGTTTCTAAATTCATTCTGTAAGGATGCTCTCTGATGGGCTGGGCTGAGTTTACAATGACATCATGCACTGCAGCTGTACACCGTCTTGGAATGGCAGGGAATAAATCTTTATGCTTACTAATTAATTCCTTCACTTGATTTTGCAATGTAGATTTTAACTGATGGACATTATCAGTAATACTTTTCAAAACAATGGAATTCTGAAATCTTGTTGATACTAGATTCAGTTTGGTAAAATGATTTTCATCTCATTTTCAGCCTCTACGACTCCGTTTGCTTTTATAACAGTACCCACAGGTGCTACCTTATCAAACAAGTGTTTTATTTTAATTTGAACATTCTGCAAACTTTCCTTTGCAAGGTCACAAACCTTATTAAATCTTTTCCGCACATTGACTCATATCTCCAAATCAGACCATAGTTCTCTGAGTAGGGTCAAAGGACCTTTTGGCCTGTGATCAAACACAGGTTCAAATAGACTACACCAATGATTTTTGAATTGAATCCCCAACAGCAAATAAGAGTAGGGGAACCCCCTCATCCCAGTTTTTCCCATTTCTCACATCATATGCTTTAATCATGGTCTTAAGAGTGGAGATGAACCATTCCAAGGCTCCCCTGCACTCTGTGTGATATGCAGATAACACAATGTACCTAGCTCCCAATTCTCCAACTATCCCCTGGAATGTTCCCGAAGTAAAGTTACTACCCTGGTCAAATTGAATTTCTTTGGGCAGACCTATCAGTGTGAAAAACTTACTGAATGCTTTTACCACAGTCTTTGCCTTGGTATTTCCAAAAGGCATGGCTTCAGGGAACATAGACACAGCACACATAATTGTTAACAGATATTGATGACCAGCTGCAGTCTTTGGCAATGGGCCAACACAATCCACTATGACCCTAGGAAATGGTTCACCAAAAGCAGATGTCGGTTTAAGTGGTGCTACGTGAATAACCTGATTAAGTTTCCCCTCAACCTGGCAGGTATGGCAAGTCCTGCAAAAACTCACACCATCCCCTCTTAAATTAGGCCAGTAGAATTCCTTCATAATCCTGTTCACTGTCTTTCTCACTCCATAATGTCCACCTAAAGGCATAATATAAGCCATGTTTAAAGTGTCAGCCCTGTAAACCTTTGGAACCACTACCTGATGTTCAGTGGCCCAGACCTCACTTGCAGGCACAGTGGCTGGTCTCCACTTCCTCAACAGCGCCCCATCTTTAAGATAATATCCTACTGACTCCCTCTGAACCTCCTCTTCTGTGAGAGCTGTCTCCTGTAAAGCCACCATTTCAGAATCTTTATTCTGTTCCTCTATAAATTCCTCCCTCCACAAGGACAAACCTTTCTCATACACCCTACTCTCCAAATCCTGTTGTAACATGGAAGGTAGAGAAGCCTGTGACACATCATCATGGAGAGGGGTCAACCTCCTCCCATTGTTTATTAAACTTAGTATTATCACCAGACTTATAACTACCATGTGTGGAAGAGGCCAAACAATCCATTTATCTCATTTTTATTATCTTTACTTTGACTTGTTTCCATAACAGCATCCACCAATGGCGTCTCAAAACCATAACAAACTTCCTTCTTCTCCACAACATCATCGTGAATAACACCATAACCTTGCAGGTGTTTACCTCCAAATGTCCAAACAAAATTTGACAGAGTGGTACATTCTTCCTCAGCAGGCCTTTGTCCTGCAAACAAGGTCAAAGGTCGCACAACCAATCCAACCTTTACAAGTACTTTATTCAAAAGTCCAGGAACAACACTTTTCCCAATACCTTCAGTAACATTTATCTCATCACTAATTTTTAGAACACTGTCTAATACAAGTGACTGAGAATCCTCAATTTCCACTGGTACCAAGGTTAACCCCTTATTCACTGAACCAAAACCATCTAACACAAAAGAACTGCATTCTTTTCCAACCAAGTCAGACACCTCAGACCTTCACTGAGCTTCAACACAAGGTTCAGTACCCTGTGAATCCAGGGTACAACCTGAACACAGGCAATCGGGACAGCTGCCTCTTCTAGGCTATCATCACTTGTCCCAGTTTCAAACTCAAGGTCACCCCAAACCTCCCAGCTACTCACTGGGTAACTCTCATCTGGAGTAAACTCAACCTCATGGGTTAAAATAAATTCGTCTGCTGTCTTAGTAGACCCCCGCAAGGTAGAGTCATCCTCGTCATCTAGGTACGCCCTTACATCATCAGGGACACAACTTTTAAATTCTTCAATCAACACAAGCTCTTCCAAGCTGTAAAAATCAGCAGGGTCTAAGACGAAACCTCTCAGCTGCCATATCTCCCTCTTGAACTGTCTCTGTCATTCTGCCTCTTCTCTCCGTTTTGCTGTTTCCATTTCAACTCATGCTCCATTCTTAAATTTTCCAACTGAAGCTGCAGCTCAGCCTCAGTAAGTACTTCACCTTCTGCGAACATTTTCAACACATTCTCAGTAAATTGCTTTGTCAAAATATTCAACTATTTTTCTTTGACTTTCTACCTTAGTCATACCCTTCTTTACCATCTTAAGTTCCAGTTCCTCAACAATTGTCCGCAACTCATCGTTTTTAGCTCTCTTCAAGACCACAGGGCTCGGCGATGCCAGAAATTTCCTAACATCCATTTCTGCTGTTTTTCCACACAACCAAATCAAAAGGGATTTTCCCAATCAATTCAAACAAGCCTCCCACACAATTTGCTCATATCACAGATGCAGGCCCAAATTTTAATAGGGACCCGGGACGGGTTAAAGAACCAGCAGAAATGGAAAACACTTTGCAGTCCAGTATTGCTATTAACTGATGGTATTTATTAGTAAGTACACAATACAGTAATATAAAATCAGATATATAAAACAGGTAGGCAATGATTATATATATGTAAGTATATCAGTAAGTGTGGAAATATTTGAAAACCAAGCTTCTTCAAGTCTAGGGCTAAATAGATACTCTTTCGATGATGAGTAAAGTTCAGTTCAGTTCGTGGTATTGAGTTGAGTAGTGATGGAGAGAGAGGGAGAGATTTGAGTCTTCAGGTGAGCTGACACCGTCGATCTTCCCGTTGTCCTCCAAAATCCTTTAGAAATCATCGATTGTGACCACAACAAAAGGGGACCATTCTTCTGTGGTGGAGCTATCAACCCAGGTGAGGGTCAGACACACAAATAACTCCCCACCGGTCACACCCTTTTCACACTGTGAGAGCCACTGATCGATCCTCCAAAAACCCACTTTTTCTGTGGGCACAACAAAGCTCATTCAGTGTCCAAAACCATGTGTCTCAGGTCTATCATCTGACCTCCTATTTATCTCACCGTACTGAGTACCAACTGTCTCTCAAACAGCTCCTCCCTTCTCTGTAAGAACGTACAAGCAGACAATGTCCTTGGGAAAGTATAAACAAACTGTGAGCAGTCTTCGTCCCTCTCTCTCCTTCTTTCTCTCTCTCTTTTTAACAAGGTGTCTGGAGTTGAGCAGCTCTCTCTCTCTTTTCAAAAGCACAGTTCATAGGGGCAATTCAGGACCCCATCACACTATGGAAAAGGATCTTGGTGATTGTAGGGATGACTTTCAGCAGACTGAAAAGCTTGAGCATGTAGACATTAAGAAAGAGGATGTGCTGGAGCTTTTGGAAAGCATCAAGTTGGATAAGTCACTGGAACCGGACGGGATGTACTCATGGTTACTGTGGGAGGTGAGGGAGGAGATTGCTGAGCCTCTGGTGATGATCTTTGCATCATCAATGAGGATGGGAGAGGTTCCAGAGGATTAGAGGATTGTGGATGTTGTTCCCTTATTCAAGAAAGGAAGTAGGGATAGCCCAGGAAATTATAGACCAGTGAGTCTTACTTCAGTGGTTGGAAAGTTGATGGAGAAGAACCTGAGAGGCAGGATTTATGAACATTTGGAGAGGCATAATATGATTAGGAATAGTCAGCATGGCTTTGTGAAAGGCAGGTCGTGCCTTATGAGCCTGACTGAATTTTTTGAGGATGTGACTAAACACATTGATGAAGGTAGAGCAGTAGGTGTAGTGTATATGGATTTCAGCAAGGCATTTGATAAGGTACCCCATGCAATGCTTATTGAGAAAGTAAGGAGGCATGGGATCCAAGAAGAAATTGCTTTGTGGATCCAGAACTGGCTTGCCCACAGAAGGCAAAGAGTGGTTGTAGATAGGTCATATTCTGCATGGAGGTCGGTGACCAGTGGTGTGCCTCAGGGATCTGCTCTGGGACCCCTACTCTTTGTGATTTTTATAAATGACCTGGATGAGGAAGTGGAGGGACGGGTTAGTAAATCTGCTGATGACACAAAGGTTGGGGATGTTGTGGATAGTGTGGAGGGCTGCCAGAGGTTACAGCAGAACATTGATAGGACGCAAAATTGCGCTGAGAAGTGACAGATGGAGTTAAACCCAGGTAAGTGTGAGGTGGTTCATTTTGGTAGGTCAAATATGATGACACAATATAGTATTAATAGTAAGACTCCTGGCAGTGTAGAGGATCAGAGGGATCTTGGGGTCTGAGTCCACAGGACACTCAAAGCCGCTGCACAGGTTGACTCTGTGGTTAAGAAGGCATACGGTGCATTGGCCTTCATCAACCGTAGGTTTGAGTTTAAGAGTCGGGAAGTAATGTTGCAGCTACATTGCACCCTGGTTAGACCCCACTTGGAATACTGTGATCATTTCTAATCACCTCGCTACAGGAAGTATGTGGAAACCATAGAAAGGGTGCAGAGGAGATTTACAAGGATGTTGCCTGGATTGGGGAGCATGCCTTATGAGAATAGGTTGAGTGAACTCAGCCTTTTCTCCTTGGAGCGACGGAGGATGAGAGGTGACCTGATAGAGATGTACAAGATAATGACAGGCATTGATCATGTGGATAGTCAGTGGCTTTTTCCCAGGGCTGAAATGAGACGAGAGGGCATATTTTTAAGGTGCTTGGAAGTAGGTACAGAGGAGATGTCAGAGGTAAGTTTTAACACAGAGAGTGGTGAGTGCACGGAATAGGCTGCTGGCGATGGTGATGGAGGTGGAAATCTGGCCTATAATTTCCCGGATTACTTTTCAATCCTTTTTTAAACAACAGAACAACATGAGCCACTCTCCAATCCTCCGGCACCTCACCTGTAGACAGCGACATTTTAAATATTTCAGCCAGGGCCCCTGCAATTTCAATACTAGTCTCCTTCAAGGTCCGAGGGAACACCCTGCCAGGTCCTGGGGATTTATCCACTTTACTTTTCCTCAAGACAGCAAGGACCTCCTCCTTTTCGATCTGCACAGTTTCCATGATCTCACTACTTGATTCCCTTAATTCCATAGACTTCATGCCAGTTTCCTTAGTAAACACAGACGCAAAAAACCTATTTAAGATCTCCCCCATTTCCTTTGGTTCCGCACATAGCCGACCACTCTGATCTTCAAGAGGACCAATTTTATCCCTTACAATCCTTTTGCTCTTAATATACCTGTAAAAGCTCTTTGGATTATCCTTCACTTTGACTGTCAAGGCAACCTCATGTCTTCCTTTAGCCCTCCTGATTTCTTTCTTAAGTATTTTCTTGCACTTCTTATACTCCTCAAGCACCTTATTTACTCCCTGCTTCCTATACATGTCATACAACTCCCTCTTCTTCTTTATCAGAGTTGCAATATCCCTTGAGAACCAAGGTTCCTTATTCCTATTCACTTTGTCTTTAATCCTGACAGGAACATACAAACTCTGCACTCTCAAGATTTCTCCTTTGAAGGCTTCCCACCTACCGATAACGTCCTTGCCAGAGAACAACCTGTCCCAATCCACGCTTTTTAGATCCTTTCTCATTTCTTCAAATTTGGCCTTCTTCCAGTTGAGAACCTCAACCCTAGGACCAGATCTATCCTTGTCCATGATCAAGTTGAAACTAATGGTGTTATGATCACTGGAACCAAAGTGCTCCCCTACACAGACTTCTGTCACTTGTCCTAACTCGTTACCTAACAGGAGATCCAATATTGCATCCCCTCTATATTGGTCCCTCTATATATTGATTTAGAAAACTTTCCTGAACACATCTTACAAACTCTAAACCATCTAGACCCCTAACAGTATGGGAGACCCAATCAATATATGGAAAATTAAAATCCCCTATCACCACAACTTTATGTTTCCTGCAGTTGCCTGCTATCTCTCTGCAGATTTGCACTTCCAATTCTCTTTGACTATTGGGTGGTCTGTAATACAATCCCACTAATGTGGCCATACCTTTCCTGTTTCTCAGCTCCACCCACAAGGACTCAGTAGACAAGCCCTCTAATCTGTCCTGCCTGAGCACTGCTGTAATATTTTCCCTAACAAGCAATGCTACTCCCCCACCTTTCATTCCTCTGCCTCGATCACATCTGAAACATCGGAACACTGGAATATTAAGCTGCCAGTCCTGCCCCTCCTGTAGCCAAGTTTCACTAATTGCTACAACGTCATAATTCCACGTGTCAATCCACGCCCTCAACTCATCCGCCTTCCCCGCAATACTCCTAGCATTGAAATATATACACCTCAGAAGATTTTTACCACCACTCACAACCTTTCTATCAGCGGATTTGCTTAAACTTTCAACATCATTTATTTTCACCCCAGCCACACTGTCAGCTCTGGTACTGTGGTTCCCATCAACCTGCAAATCTAGTTTAAAGCCCCCCCCCCCCAATAGCACTAACAAACCGCCCTGAAAGGATATTGGTCCCCCTGTAGTTCAAGTGTAACCCGTCTCTCTTGTACAGGTCCCACTTGCCCCAGAAGAGGTCCCAATGATCCTGAAATCTGAAACCCTGCCCCCTACACCAGTTCCTCAGCCACTTGTTCATCCTCCAGAGCATCCTATTCCTACCCGCACTGGCACGTAGCACAGGTAGCAATCCTGAGATTACCACCCTCGAGGTCCTGCTTTTCAACTTCCTAGCAAGCTCTCTATACTCACTCTCCAGGACCTCCTCACTCTTCCTTGCTATGTCATTGGTACCGATGTGCACCATGACATCTGGCTGATCACCCTCCCACTTCAGAATGTCATGCAAGCGATCAGAGACATCCTTGACCCTGGCACCCGGGAGGCAACAAACCATCCTGGATTCTCTGTCACGACCACAGAACCTCCTATCTGTACCTCTAACTATCGAGTCCCCTATCATTACCGCTCTCCTCTTTTTCCACCCTCCCTTCTGCACTGCAGAGCCAGACTCAGTGCCAGAGATCCGGCTACTGCAGCTTGTCCCAGGTAAGTCATCCCCCCCCAACAGTATCCAATGCGGTATACTTGTTGTTGAGGGGAATGTACTAACACTGACAGATCCACATAATTATAACATATAGTTACAGCAGTGCAAAACAATACCATAATTTGATGAAGAACAGACCATGGGCACGGTAAATAAAGTTTCAAAGTCCCTGAGTCGATCGACTCCCGAGTCCCCGATAGCGGCGGCAAAAGGGAGAAACTCCCTGCCATAAACCTCCAGGCACGGTCAACTTGCTGATGCCTTGGAAGCAGCCCACCACAGCCTACACTGAGTCCGTCCGTCCAAAAACTTCGAGCCTCCGACCAGCCCCATCCGATACTACCTCCCGAGTGCCATCCTCTGCCGAGCGCCTTGAACCTCGCCCGGGCTGCTGAAACAAGCAAAGCCGAGGATTCGGGGCCTTCTGCTCCGGAGATTCCAGTTACCACACAGCAGCAGCAGCGGCAGCAAAACAGGCATTTCAGAAGTTTCTCCAGATGTTCTCTCCGTGCTCTCACATCTGTCTCCATCAATCAGAATTGTGCACAGTACCCTACTTGACAGATTACAGATATCATTCACCGGAGAGGCCGTGTGCGCTGACGTTGTGCTGCCATCTTCTCCTCCTCCTTATAATTAAGAATTATAAAGCTAAATGGTTTAATTGTATGCAGTGTACTATCCGTTATTTCTGTGGTTCTGATTTGTAACGATAACAAATCACACAGGCATCCACACAAATGGGTTTGTTGATGGGCTCGTGCTTCAATCTTACACATTTGGCAGGGCTGGAGATTGTTTTCCCTCGACTTACGCAGCTGACGGGACTGGAGTTTTTCACAGAACTGATACCACATCCCTGGTGACTGAGGACAGTGTGAGGGAGCTGGTTTAGTGTCAGTGGGGATACAGTCAGTGAAACAGGACACTGGGGGAGAGGGGTTACAGAGGGACGGTTGTGAGGGAGCTGGATTAACGTCAGTGGGATACAGTCAGTGACACAGGACGCTGGGAGAG
>NW_027276979.1:0-32957 GCF_030028105.1 Mobula birostris | reverse complement strand
TGGAAACTTGTCACACTCTCAGTCTCCATGGGAACCTGTCACACTCTCAGTCTCCATGAGAATTTGTCACACTCTCAGTCTCCATGCGAACTAGTCACACTCTCAGTCTCCATGGGAACTTGTCACACTCTCAGTCTTCATGAGAACTTGTCACACTCTCAGTCTCCATGGGAACCTGTCACACTCTCAGTCTCCATGAGAATTTGTCACACTCTCAGTCTCCATGCGAACTTGTCACACTCTCAGTCTCCGTGGGAACTTGTCACACTCTCAGTCTCCGTGAGAACTTCTCACACTCTAAGTCTCCATGGGAACTTGTCAGGCGCTCAGACTCCATGGCAACTTGTCACACTCGCAGTCTACATGGGAATTTGTCACACTCTCAGCCTACATGGGAACCTGACACTCTCTCAGTCTCCATGGAAACTTGTCACACTCTCAGTCTCCATGGGAACCTGTCACACTCTCAGTCTCCATGGGAACTTGTCACACTCTCAGACTCCATGGGAACATGTCACACTCTCAGTCCACATGAGAACTTGTCACACTCTCAGTCTCCATGGGAACTTGTCACACTCTCAGTCTCCATGGAAACTTGTCACACTCTCAGTCTACTTGGGAACTTGCCACACTCTCAGTTTACATGGGAAATTGTGACACTCTCAGTCTCCATGAGACCTTGTCACACTCTCAGTCCCCATAGGAACTTGTCACACTCTCAGTCTACATGGGAACTTCTCACACTCTCTGTCTCCATGGGAACTTGTCACACTCTCAGACTCCATGGGAACTTGTCACACTCTCAGTCTCCATGGGAAATTGTCACACTCTCAGTCTACATGGGACCTTGTCACACTCTCAGTCTACATGAGAACTTGTCACACTCTCAGTCTGCATGGGAAATTGTCACCCTCTCAGTCTCCATGGGAACTTGTCACACTCTCAGTCTCCATGGGAACCTGTCACACTCCCAGTCTCCATGGGAACTTGTCACACTCTCTGTCTCCATGGGAACTTGTCACAGTCTCTGTCTCCATGGGAACACGTCACACTCTCAGTCTCCACGGGAACTTTTCACACTCTCAGTCCACATGGGAACTTGTCACACTCTCAGTCTACATGAGAACTTGTCACACTCTCAGTCTCCATGGGAAATTGTCACCCTCTCAGTCTCCATGGGAACTTGTCACACTCTCAGTCTACATGGGAACTGGTCACACTCTTAGTCTACATGGGAACCGGTCACACTCTCAGTCCCCATGGGAACTTGTCACACTATCAGTCTCCATGGGAACTTGTCACACTCTCAGACTACATGGGAACCTGTCACACCATCAGTCTCCATGGGAACTTGTCACACTCTCAGTCTACAAGGGAACTTGTCACACTCTTAGTCTCCATGGATGGGGAACTTGTCGCACTCTCAGTCTCCATGGGAACTTGTCACATTCTCAGTCTACATGGGAACTTGTCATACTCTCAGTCGACATGGGAATTTGTCACACTCTCGGTCTCCATGGGAACTTGTCACACTCTCGGTCTCCATGGGAACTTGTCACACTCTAGGTCTCTATGGAAGGTTGTCACACTCTCAGTCTCCATGGGAACTTGTCACACTCTCCGTCTCCATGGGAACTTGTCACACTCTCAGTCTAATTGGGAACTTGTCACACTTTCAGTCTACATGGGAGCTTCTCACACTCTCAGTCTACAAGGGAACTTGTCGCACTCTTAGTCTCCATGGATGGGGAACTTGTCGCACTCTCAGTCTCCATGGGAACTTGTCAGACTCTCAGTCTACATGGGAACTTGTCACACTCTCAGTCTACTTGGGAATTTGTCACACGCTCAGTCTCCATGGGAACTTGTCACACTCTCGGTCTCCATGGGAACTTGTCACGCTCTCGGGCTCCAAGGGAACTTGTCACACTCTAGGTCTACATGGAAACTTGTCACACTCTCAGTCTCCATGGGAACTTGTCACACTCTCAGTCTCCATGAGACCTTATCACACTCTCAGTCTGCATGGGAACTTGTCACACACTCAGTCTACAAGGGAACTTGTCACACTCTCAGACTACATGGGAACCTGTCACACCATCAGTCTCCATGGGAACTTGTCACACTCTCAGTCTCCATGGGAACTTGTCACACTCGCAGACTACATGGGAACCTGTCACACCATCAGTCTCCATGGGAACTTGTCACTCTCTCAGTCTACAAGGGAACTTGTCGCACTCTTAGTCTCCATGGATGGGGAACTTGTCGCACTCTCAGTCTCCATGGGAACTTGTCACATTCTCAGTCTACATGGGAGCTTGTCACACTCTCAGTCTACATGGGAATTTGTCACACGCTCAGTCTCCATGGGAACTTGTCACACTCTCGGTCTCCATGGGAACTTGTCACACTCTAGGTCTCCATGGAAGCTTGTCACACTCTCAGTCTCCATGGGAACTTGTCACACTCTCAGTCTCCATGGGAACTTGTCACACTCTCAGTCTAATTGGGAACTTGTCACACTTTCAGTCTACATGGGAGCTTCTCACACTCTCAGTCTCCACGGGAACATGTCACACTCTCAGTCTCCGTGGGAACTTGTCACACTCTCGGTCTACATGGGAATTTGTCACACTCTCAGTCTCCATGAGAACTTGTCAGACTCTCAGTCCACATGAGAACTTCTCACACTCTCAGTCTCCGTGAGAACTTCTCACACTCTAAGTCTCCATGGGAACTTGTCAAGCGCTCAGACTCCATGGGAACTTGTCACACTCTCAGTCTACATGGGAACTTGTCACACTCTCAGTCTATATGGGAACCTGTCACACTCTCAGTCTCCATGGGAACCTGTCACACTCCCAGTCTCCATGGGAACTTGTCACACTCTCAGTCTACATGGGAACCTGTCACACCATGAGTCTCCATGGGAACTTGTCACACTCTCAGTCTACAAGGGAACTTGTCGCACTCTAAGTCTCCATGGATGGGGAACTTGTCGCACTCGCAGTCTCCATGGGAACTTGTCAGACACTCAGTCTACATGGGAACTTGTCACACTCTCAGTCTACATGGGAATTTGTCACACGCTCAGTCTCCATGGGAACTTGTCACACTCTCGGTCTCCATGGGAACTTGTCACGCTCTCGGGCTCCAAGGGAACTTGTCACACTCTAGGTCTCCATGGGAACTTGTCACACTCTCAGTCTCCATGAGACCTTATCACACTCTCAGTCTGCATGGGAACTTGTCACACTCTCAGTCTACAAGGGAACTTGTCACAATCTCTTTCTCCATGGGAGCTTGTCACACTCTCAGTCTCCATGGGAACATGTCACACTCTCAGTCTCCATGGGAACTTGTCACACTCTCAGTCTATATGGGAACTTGTCACACTCTCAGTCTACATGAGAACTTATCACACTCTCAGTCTCCATGGCAACTTCTGACACTCTCAGTCTCCGTGGGAACTTGTCACACTCTCAGTCTCCGTGGAAACTTGTCACACTCTCAGTCTCCATGGGAACCTGTCACACTCTCAGTCTCCATGAGAATTTGTCACACTCTCAGTCTCCATGCGAACTTGTCACACTCTCAGTCTCCATGGGAACTTGTCACACTCTCAGTCTTCATGAGAACTTGTCACACTCTCAGTCTTCATGAGAACTTGTCACACTCTCAGGCTCCATGGGAACTTGTGACACTCTCAGTCTCCGTGGGAACTTGTCACACTCTCAGTCTCCATGGGAACTTGTCACACTCTCAGTCTACATGGGAACTTGTCACACTCTCAGTCTCCATGGAAGCACGTCGCACTCTCAGTCTACTTGGGAACTTGCCACACTCTCAGTCTACATGGGAAATTGTGACACTCTCAGTCTCTATGAGACCTTGTCACACTCTCAGTCCCCATAGGAACTTGTCACACTCTCAGTCTACATAGGAACTTCTCACACTCTCTGTCTCCATGGGAACTTGTCACACTCTCAAACTCCATGGGAACTTGTCACACTCTCAGTCTCCATGGGAAATTGTCACACTCTCAGTCTACATGGGACCTTGTCACACTCTCAGTCTACATGAGAACTTGTCACACTCTCAGTCTGCATGGGAAATTGTCACCCTCTCAGTCTCCATGGGAACTTGTCACACTCTCAGTCTCCATGGGAACCTGTCACACTCCCAGTCTCCATGGGAACTTGTCACACTCTCTGTCTCCATGGGAACTTGTCACACTCTCTGTCTCCATGGGAACATGTCACACTCTCAGTCTCCATGGGAACTTTTCACACTCTCAGTCCACATGGGAACTTGTCACACTCTCAGTCTAAGTGAGAACTTGTCACACTCTCAGTCTCCATGGGAAATTGTCACCCTCTCAGTCTCCATGGGAACTTGTCACACTCTCAGTCTCCATGGGAACTTGTCACACTCTCAGTCTACATGGGAACCTGTCACACCATCAGTCTCCATGGGAACTTGTCACACTCTCAGTCTACAAGGGAACTTGTCGCACTCTTAGTCTCCATGGATGGGGAACTTGTCGCACTCTCAGTCTCCATGGCAACTTGTCAGACTCTCAGTCTATATGGGAACTTGTCACACTCTCAGTCTCCATGGCAACTTGTCACACTCTCAGACTACATGGGAACCTGTCACACCATCAGTCTCCATGGGAACTTGTCACACTCTCAGTCTACATGGGGACTTGTCACACGCTCAGTCTCCATGGGAACTTGTCACACTCTCGGTCTCCATGGGAACTTGTCACACTCTAGGTCTCCATGGAAACTTGTCACACTCTCAGTCTCCATGGGAACTTGTCACACTCTCAGTCTCCATGAGAGCTTATCACACTCTCAGTCTGCATGGGAACTTGTCACACTCTCAGTCTACAAGGGAACTTGTCACAATCTCTTTCTGCATGGGAGCTTGTCACACTCTCAGTCTCGATGGGAACATGTCAGACTCTCAGTCTCCATGGGAACTTGTCACACTCTCAGTCTATATGGGAACTTGTCACACTCTCAGTCTACATGAGAACTTGTCACTCTCAGTCTCCATGGCAACTTCTGACACTCTCAGTCTCCATGAGAATTTGTCACACTCTCAGTCTCCGTGAGAACTTCTCACACTCTAAGTCTCCATGGGAACTTGTCAGGCGCTCAGACTCCATGGCAACTTGTCACACTCTCAATCTCCATGGAAACTTGTCACACTCTCAGTCTCCATGGGAACCTGTCACACTCTCAGTCTCCATGGGAACTTGTCACACTCTCAGACTCCATGGGAACATGTCACACTCTCAGTCCACATGAGAACTTGTCACACTCTCAGTCTCCATGGGAACTTGTCACACTCTCAGTCTCCATGGAAACTTGTCACACTCTCAGTCTACTTGGGAACTTGCCACACTCTCAGTCTACATGGGAAATTGTGACACTCTCAGTCTCCATGAGACCTTGTCACACTCTCAGTCCCCATAGGAACTTGTCACACTCTCAGTCTACATGGAAACTTCTCACACTCTCTGTCTCCATGGGAACTTGTCACACTCTCAGACTCCATGGGAACTTGTCACACTCTCAGTCTCCATGGGAAATTGTCACACTCTCTGTCTACATGGGACCTTGTCACACTCTCAGTCTACATGAGAACTTGTCACACTCTCAGTCTGCATGGGAAATTGTCACCCTCTCAGTCTCCATGGGAAGTTGTCACACTCTCAGTCTCCATGGGAACCTGTCACACTCCCAGTCTCCATGGGAACTTGTCACACTCTCTGTCTCCATGGGAACTTGTCACACTCTCTGACTCCATGGGAACATGTCACACTCTCAGTCTCCATGGGAACTTTTCACACTCTGAGTCCACATGGGAACTTGTCACACTCTCAGTCTACATGAGAACTTGTCACACTCTCAGTCTCCATGGGAAATTGTCACACTCTCAGTCTCCATGGGAACTTGTCACACTCTCAGTCTACATGGGAACTGGTCACACTCTTAGTCTACATGGGAACCGGTCACACTCTCAGTCTCCATGGGAACTTGTCACACTCTCAGTCTCCATGGGAACTTGTCAGACTCTCAGACTACATGGGAACCTGTCACACCATCAGTCTCCATGGGAACTTGTCACACTCTCAGTCTACAAGGGAACTTGTCACACTCTTAGTCTCCATGGATGGGGAACTTGTCGCACTCTCAGTCTCCATGGGAACTTGTCACATTCTCAGTCTACATGGGAACTTGTCACACTCTCAGTCGACATGGGAATTTGTCACACTCTCGGTCTCCATGGGAACTTGTCACACTCTCGGTCTCCATGGGAACTTGTCACACTCTAGGTCTCCATGGAAGGTTGTCACACTCTCAGTCTCCATGGGAACTTGTCACACTCTCAGTCTCCATGGGAACTTGTCACACTTTCAGTCTAATTGGGAACTTGTCACACTTTCAGTCTACATGGGAGCTTCTCACACTCTCAGTCTACAAGGGAACTTGTCGCACTCTTAGTCTCCATGGATGGGGAATTTGTCGCACTCTCAGTCTCCATGGGAACTTGTCAGACTCTCAGTCTACATGGGAACTTGTCACACTCTCAGTCTACATGGGAATTTGTCACACGCTCAGTCTCCATGGGAACTTGTCACACTCTCGGTCTCCATGGGAACTTGTCACGCTCTCGGGCTCCAAGGGAACTTGTCACACTCCAGGTCTCCATGGAAACTTGTCACACTCTCAGTCTCCATGGGAACTTGTCACACTCTCAGTCTCCATGAGACCTTATCACACTCTCAGTCTGCATGGGAACTTGTCACACACTCAGTCTACAAGGGAACTTGTCACAATCTCTTTCTCCATGGCAGCTTGTCACACTCTCAGTCTCCATGGGAACATGTCACACTCTCAGTCTCCATGGGAACTTGTCACACTCTCAGACTACATGGGAACCTGTCACACCATCAGTCTCCATGGGAACTTGTCACACTCTCAGTCTACAAGGGAACTTGTCGCACTCTTAGTCTCCATGGATGGGGAACTTGTCGCACTCTCAGTCTCCATGGGAACTTGTCACATTCTCAGTCTACATGGGAGCTTGTCACACTCTCAGTCTACATGGGAATTTGTCACACGCTCAGTCTCCATGGGAACTTGTCACACTCTCGGTCTCCATGGGAACTTGTCACACTCTAGGTCTCCATGGAAGCTTGTCACACTCACAGTCTCCATGGGAACTTGTCACACTCTCAGTCTCCATGGGAACTTGTCACACTCTCAGTCTAATTGGGAACTTGTCACACTTTCAGTCTACATAGGAGCTTCTCCCACTCTGAGTCTCCACGGGAACATGTCACACTCTCAGTCTCCGTGGGAACTTGTCACACTCTCGGTCTACATGGAATTTGTCACACTCTCAGTCTCCATGAGAACTTGTCAGACTCTCAGTCCACATGAGATCTTCTCACACTCTCAGTCTCCGTGAGAACTTCTCACACTCTAAGTCTCCATGGGAACTTGTCAAGCGCTCAGACTCCATGGGAACTTGTCACACTCTCAGTCTCCGTGGGAACTTGTCACACTCTCGGTCTACATGGGAATTTGTCACACTCTCAGTCTCCATGAGAACTTGTCAGACTCTCAGTCCACATGAGATCTTCTCACACTCTCAGTCTCCGTGAGAACTTCTCACACTCTAAGTCTCCATGGGAACTTGTCAAGCGCTCAGACTCCATGGGAACTTGTCACACTCTCAGTCTACATGGGAACTTGTCACACTCTCAGTCTATATGGGAACCTGTCACACTCTCAGTCTCCATGGGAACCTGTCACACTCCCAGTCTCCATGGGAACTTGTCACACTCTCAGTCTACATGGGAACCTGTCACACCATGAGTCTCCATGGGAACTTGTCACACTCTCAGTCTACAAGGGAACTTGTCGCACTCTTAGTCTCCATGGATGGGGAACTTGTCGCACTCGCAGTCTCCATGGGAACTTGTCACACTCTCAGTCTCCATGGGAACTTGTCACACTCTCAGTCTCCATGAGAGCTTATCACACTCTCAGTCTGCATGGGAACTTGTCACACTCTAAGTCTACAAGGGAACTTGTCACAATCTCTTTCTGCATGGGAGCTTGTCACACTCTCAGTCTCGATGGGAACATGTCAGACTCTCAGTCTCCATGGGAACTTGTCACACTCTCAGTCTATATGGGAACTTGTCACACTCTCAGTCTCCATGAGAACTTGTCACACTCAGTCTCCATGGCAACTTCTGACACTCTCAGTCTCCATGAGAATTTGTCACACTCTCAGTCTCCGTGAGAACTTCTCACACTCTAAGTCTCCATGGGAACTTGTCAGGCGCTCAGACTCCATGGCAACTTGTCACACTCTCAATCTCCATGGAAACTTGTCACACTCTCAGTCTCCATGGGAACCTGTCACACTCTCAGTCTCCATGGGAACTTGTCACACTCTCAGACTCCATGGGAACATGTCACACTCTCAGTCCACATGAGAACTTGTCACACTCTCAGTCTCCATGGGAACTTGTCACACTCTCAGTCTCCATGGAAACTTGTCACACTCTCAGTCTACTTGGGAACTTGCCACACTCTCAGTCTACATGGGAAATTGTGACACTCTCAGTCTCCATGAGACCTTGTCACACTCTCAGTCCCCATAGGAACTTGTCACACTCTCAGTCTACATGGAAACTTCTCACACTCTCTGTCTCCATGGGAACTTGTCACACTCTCAGACTCCATGGGAACTTGTCACACTCTCAGTCTCCATGGGAAATTGTCACACTCTCAGTCTACATGGGACCTTGTCACACTCTCAGTCTACATGAGAACTTGTCACACTCTCAGTCTGCATGGGAAATTGTCACCCTCTCAGTCTCCATGGGAACTTGTCACACTCTCAGTCTCCATGGGAACCTGTCACACTCCCAGTCTCCATGGGAACTTGTCACACTCTCTGTCTCCATGGGAACTTGTCACACTCTCTGACTCCATGGGAACATGTCACACTCTCAGTCTCCATGGGAACTTTTCACACTCTCAGTCCACATGGGAACTTGTCACACTCTCAGTCTACATGAGAACTTGTCACACTCTCAGTCTCCATGGGAAATTGTCACCCTCTCAGTCTCCATGGGAACTTGTCACACTCTCAGTCTACATGGGAACTGGTCACACTCTTAGTCTACATGGGAACCGGTCACACTCTCAGTCTCCATGGGAACTTGTCACACTCTCAGTCTCCATGGGAACTTGTCACATTCTCAGTCTACATGGGAATTTGTCACACGCTCAGTCTCCATGGGAACTTGTCACACTCTCGGTCTCCATGGGAACTTGTCACACTCTAGGTCTCCATGGGAACTTGTCACACTCTCAGTCTCCGTGGGAACTTGTCACACTTTCAGTCTACATGCAAATTTGTCACACTCTCAGCCTACATGGGAACCTGACACTCTCTCAGTCTCCATGGAAACTTGTCACACTCTCAGTCTCCATGGGAACCTGTCACACTCTCAGTCTCCATGGGAACTTGTCACACTCTCAGACTCCATGGGAACATGTCACACTCTCAGTCCACATGAGAACTTGTCACACTCTCAGTCTCCATGGGAACTTGTCACACTCTCAGTCTACAAGGGAACTTGTCACACTCTCAGTCTCCATGGAAACTTGTCACACTCTCAGTCTACTTGGGAACTTGCCACACTCTCAGTCTACATGGGAAATTGTGACACTCTCAGTCTCCATGAGTCCTTGTCACACTCTCAGTCCCCATAGGAACTTGTCACACTCTCAGTCTACATGGGAACTTCTCACACTCTCTGTCTCCATGGGAACTTGTCACACTCTCAGACTCCATGGGAACTTGTCACACTCTCAGTCTCCATGGGAAATTGTCACACTCTCAGTCTACATGGGACCTTGTCACACTCTCAGTCTGCATGGGAACTTGTCACACTCTCAGTCTACAAGGGAACTTGTCACAATCTCTTTCTCCATGGGAGCTTGTCACACTCTCAGTCTCGATGGGAACATGTCACACTCTCAGTCTCCATGGGAACTTGTCACACTCTCAGTCTATATGGGAACTTGTCACACTCTCAGTCTACATGAGAACTTGTCACACTCAGTCTCCATGGCAACTTCTGACACTCTCAGTCTCCGTGGGAACTTGTCACACTGTCAGTCTCCGAGGGAACTTCTCACATTCTCAGTCTCCGTGGGAACTTGTCACACTCTCAGTCTCCGTGGAAACTTGTCACACTCTCAGTCTCCATGGGAACCTGTCACACTCTCAGTCTCCATGAGAATTTGTCACACTCTCAGTCTCCATGCGAACTAGTCACACTCTCAGTCTCCATGGGAACTTGTCACACTCTCAGTCTTCATGAGAACTTGTCACACTCTCAGTCTCCATGGGAACCTGTCACACTCTCAGTCTCCATGAGAATTTGTCACACTCTCAGTCTCCATGCGAACTTGTCACACTCTGAGTCTCCGTGGGAACTTGTCACACTCTCAGTCTCCGTGAGAACTTCTCACACTCTAAGTCTCCATGGGAACTTGTCAGGCGCTCAGACTCCATGGCAACTTGTCACACTCGCAGTCTACATGGGAATTTGTCACACTCTCAGCCTACATGGGAACCTGACACTCTCTCAGTCTCCATGGAAACTTGTCACACTCTCAGTCTCCATGGGAACCTGTCACACTCTCAGTCTCCATGGGAACTTGTCACACTCTCAGACTCCATGGGAACATGTCACACTCTCAGTCTCCATGGAAACTTGTCACACTCTCAGTCTACTTGGGAACTTGCCACACTCTCAGTTTACATGGGAAATTGTGACACTCTCAGTCTCCATGAGACCTTGTCACACTCTCAGTCCCCATAGGAACTTGTCACACTCTCAGTCTACATGGGAACTTCTCACACTCTCTGTCTCCATGGGAACTTGTCACACTCTCAGACTCCATGGGAACTTGTCACACTCTCAGTCTCCATGGGAAATTGTCACACTCTCAGTCTACATGGGACCTTGTCACACTCTCAGTCTACATGAGAACTTGTCACACTCTCAGTCTGCATGGGAAATTGTCACCCTCTCAGTCTCCATGGGAACTTGTCACACTCTCAGTCTCCATGGGAACCTGTCACACTCCCAGTCTCCATGGGAACTTGTCACACTCTCTGTCTCCATGGGAACTTGTCACAGTCTCTGTCTCCATGGGAACACGTCACACTCTCAGTCTCCACGGGAACTTTTCACACTCTCAGTCCACATGGGAACTTGTCACACTCTCAGTCTACATGAGAACTTGTCACACTCTCAGTCTCCATGGGAAATTGTCACCCTCTCAGTCTCCATGGGAACTTGTCACACTCTCAGTCTACATGGGAACTGGTCACACTCTTAGTCTACATGGGAACCGGTCACATTCTCAGTCCCCATGGGAACTTGTCACACTATCAGTCTCCATGGGAACTTGTCACACTCTCAGACTACATGGGAACCTGTCACACCATCAGTCTCCATGGGAACTTGTCACACTCTCAGTCTACAAGGGAACTTGTCATACTCTTAGTCTCCATGGATGGGGAACTTGTCGCACTCTCAGTCTCCATGGGAACTTGTCACATTCTCAGTCTACATGGGAACTTGTCATACTCTCAGTCGACATGGGAATTTGTCACACTCTCGGTCTCCATGGGAACTTGTCACACTCTCGGTCTCCATGGGAACTTGTCACACTCTAGGTCTCTATGGAAGGTTGTCACACTCTCAGTCTCCATGGGAACTTGTCACACTCTCCGTCTCCATGGGAACTTGTCACACTCTCAGTCTAATTGGGAACTTGTCACACTTTCAGTCTACATGGGAGCTTCTCACACTCTCAGTCTACAAGGGAACTTGTCGCACTCTTAGTCTCCATGGATGGGGAACTTGTCGCACTCTCAGTCTCCATGGGAACTTGTCAGACTCTCAGTCTACATGGGAACTTGTCACACTCTCAGTCTACTTGGGAATTTGTCACACGCTCAGTCTCCATGGGAACTTGTCACACTCTCGGTCTCCATGGGAACTTGTCACGCTCTCGGGCTCCAAGGGAACTTGTCACACTCTAGGTCTACATGGAAACTTGTCACACTCTCAGTCTCCATGGGAACTTGTCACACTCTCAGTCTCCATGAGACCTTATCACACTCTCAGTCTGCATGGGAACTTGTCACACACTCAGTCTACAAGGGAACTTGTCACACTCTCAGACTACATGGGAACCTGTCACACCATCAGTCTCCATGGGAACTTGTCACACTCTCAGTCTCCATGGGAACTTGTCACACTCGCAGACTACATGGGAACCTGTCACACCATCAGTCTCCATGGGAACTTGTCACTCTCTCAGTCTACAAGGGAACTTGTCGCACTCTTAGTCTCCATGGATGGGGAACTTGTCGCACTCTCAGTCTCCATGGGAACTTGTCACATTCTCAGTCTACATGGGAGCTTGTCACACTCTCAGTCTACATGGGAATTTGTCACACGCTCAGTCTCCATGGGAACTTGTCACACTCTCGGTCTCCATGGGAACTTGTCACACTCTAGGTCTCCATGGAAGCTTGTCACACTCTCAGTCTCCATGGGAACTTGTCACACTCTCAGTCTCCATGGGAACTTGTCACACTCTCAGTCTAATTGGGAACTTGTCACACTTTCAGTCTACATGGGAGCTTCTCACACTCTCAGTCTCCACGGGAACATGTCACACTCTCAGTCTCCGTGGGAACTTGTCACACTCTCGGTCTACATGGGAATTTGTCACACTCTCAGTCTCCATGAGAACTTGTCAGACTCTCAGTCCACATGAGAACTTCTCACACTCTCAGTCTCCGTGAGAACTTCTCACACTCTAAGTCTCCATGGGAACTTGTCAAGCGCTCAGACTCCATGGGAACTTGTCACACTCTCAGTCTACATGGGAACTTGTCACACTCTCAGTCTATATGGGAACCTGTCACACTCTCAGTCTCCATGGGAACCTGTCACACTCCCAGTCTCCATGGGAACTTGTCACACTCTCAGTCTACATGGGAACCTGTCACACCATGAGTCTCCATGGGAACTTGTCACACTCTCAGTCTACAAGGGAACTTGTCGCACTCTTAGTCTCCATGGATGGGGAACTTGTCGCACTCGCAGTCTCCATGGGAACTTGTCAGACACTCAGTCTACATGGGAACTTGTCACACTCTCAGTCTACATGGGAATTTGTCACACGCTCAGTCTCCATGGGAACTTGTCACACTCTCGGTCTCCATGGGAACTTGTCACGCTCTCGGGCTCCAAGGGAACTTGTCACACTCTAGGTCTCCATGGGAACTTGTCACACTCTCAGTCTCCATGAGACCTTATCACACTCTCAGTCTGCATGGGAACTTGTCACACTCTCAGTCTACAAGGGAACTTGTCACAATCTCTTTCTCCATGGGAGCTTGTCACACTCTCAGTCTCCATGGGAACATGTCACACTCTCAGTCTCCATGGGAACTTGTCACACTCTCAGTCTATATGGGAACTTGTCACACTCTCAGTCTACATGAGAACTTATCACACTCTCAGTCTCCATGGCAACTTCTGACACTCTCAGTCTCCGTGGGAACTTGTCACACTCTCAGTCTCCGTGGAAACTTGTCACACTCTCAGTCTCCATGGGAACCTGTCACACTCTCAGTCTCCATGAGAATTTGTCACACTCTCAGTCTCCATGCGAACTTGTCACACTCTCAGTCTCCATGGGAACTTGTCACACTCTCAGTCTTCATGAGAACTTGTCACACTCTCAGTCTTCATGAGAACTTGTCACACTCTCAGGCTCCATGGGAACTTGTGACACTCTCAGTCTCCGTGGGAACTTGTCACACTCTCAGTCTCCATGGGAACTTGTCACACTCTCAGTCTACATGGGAACTTGTCACACTCTCAGTCTCCATGGAAGCACGTCGCACTCTCAGTCTACTTGGGAACTTGCCACACTCTCAGTCTACATGGGAAATTGTGACACTCTCAGTCTCCATGAGACCTTGTCACACTCTCAGTCCCCATAGGAACTTGTCACACTCTCAGTCTACATAGGAACTTCTCACACTCTCTGTCTCCATGGGAACTTGTCACACTCTCAAACTCCATGGGAACTTGTCACACTCTCAGTCTCCATGGGAAATTGTCACACTCTCAGTCTACATGGGACCTTGTCACACTCTCAGTCTACATGAGAACTTGTCACACTCTCAGTCTGCATGGGAAATTGTCACCCTCTCAGTCTCCATGGGAACTTGTCACACTCTCAGTCTCCATGGGAACCTGTCACACTCCCAGTCTCCATGGGAACTTGTCACACTCTCTGTCTCCATGGGAACTTGTCACACTCTCTGTCTCCATGGGAACATGTCACACTCTCAGTCTCCATGGGAACTTTTCACACTCTCAGTCCACATGGGAACTTGTCACACTCTCAGTCTAAGTGAGAACTTGTCACACTCTCAGTCTCCATGGGAAATTGTCACCCTCTCAGTCTCCATGGGAACTTGTCACACTCTCAGTCTCCATGGGAACTTGTCACACTCTCAGTCTACATGGGAACCTGTCACACCATCAGTCTCCATGGGAACTTGTCACACTCTCAGTCTACAAGGGAACTTGTCGCACTCTTAGTCTCCATGGATGGGGAACTTGTCGCACTCTCAGTCTCCATGGCAACTTGTCAGACTCTCAGTCTATATGGGAACTTGTCACACTCTCAGTCTCCATGGCAACTTGTCACACTCTCAGACTACATGGGAACCTGTCACACCATCAGTCTCCATGGGAACTTGTCACACTCTCAGTCTACATGGGGACTTGTCACACGCTCAGTCTCCATGGGAACTTGTCACACTCTCGGTCTCCATGGGAACTTGTCACACTCTAGGTCTCCATGGAAACTTGTCACACTCTCAGTCTCCATGGGAACTTGTCACACTCTCAGTCTCCATGAGAGCTTATCACACTCTCAGTCTGCATGGGAACTTGTCACACTCTCAGTCTACAAGGGAACTTGTCACAATCTCTTTCTGCATGGGAGCTTGTCACACTCTCAGTCTCGATGGGAACATGTCAGACTCTCAGTCTCCATGGGAACTTGTCACACTCTCAGTCTATATGGGAACTTGTCACACTCTCAGTCTACATGAGAACTTGTCACTCTCAGTCTCCATGGCAACTTCTGACACTCTCAGTCTCCATGAGAATTTGTCACACTCTCAGTCTCCGTGAGAACTTCTCACACTCTAAGTCTCCATGGGAACTTGTCAGGCGCTCAGACTCCATGGCAACTTGTCACACTCTCAATCTCCATGGAAACTTGTCACACTCTCAGTCTCCATGGGAACCTGTCACACTCTCAGTCTCCATGGGAACTTGTCACACTCTCAGACTCCATGGGAACATGTCACACTCTCAGTCCACATGAGAACTTGTCACACTCTCAGTCTCCATGGGAACTTGTCACACTCTCAGTCTCCATGGAAACTTGTCACACTCTCAGTCTACTTGGGAACTTGCCACACTCTCAGTCTACATGGGAAATTGTGACACTCTCAGTCTCCATGAGACCTTGTCACACTCTCAGTCCCCATAGGAACTTGTCACACTCTCAGTCTACATGGAAACTTCTCACACTCTCTGTCTCCATGGGAACTTGTCACACTCTCAGACTCCATGGGAACTTGTCACACTCTCAGTCTCCATGGGAAATTGTCACACTCTCTGTCTACATGGGACCTTGTCACACTCTCAGTCTACATGAGAACTTGTCACACTCTCAGTCTGCATGGGAAATTGTCACCCTCTCAGTCTCCATGGGAAGTTGTCACACTCTCAGTCTCCATGGGAACCTGTCACACTCCCAGTCTCCATGGGAACTTGTCACACTCTCTGTCTCCATGGGAACTTGTCACACTCTCTGACTCCATGGGAACATGTCACACTCTCAGTCTCCATGGGAACTTTTCACACTCTGAGTCCACATGGGAACTTGTCACACTCTCAGTCTACATGAGAACTTGTCACACTCTCAGTCTCCATGGGAAATTGTCACACTCTCAGTCTCCATGGGAACTTGTCACACTCTCAGTCTACATGGGAACTGGTCACACTCTTAGTCTACATGGGAACCGGTCACACTCTCAGTCTCCATGGGAACTTGTCACACTCTCAGTCTCCATGGGAACTTGTCAGACTCTCAGACTACATGGGAACCTGTCACACCATCAGTCTCCATGGGAACTTGTCACACTCTCAGTCTACAAGGGAACTTGTCACACTCTTAGTCTCCATGGATGGGGAACTTGTCGCACTCTCAGTCTCCATGGGAACTTGTCACATTCTCAGTCTACATGGGAACTTGTCACACTCTCAGTCGACATGGGAATTTGTCACACTCTCGGTCTCCATGGGAACTTGTCACACTCTCGGTCTCCATGGGAACTTGTCACACTCTAGGTCTCCATGGAAGGTTGTCACACTCTCAGTCTCCATGGGAACTTGTCACACTCTCAGTCTCCATGGGAACTTGTCACACTTTCAGTCTAATTGGGAACTTGTCACACTTTCAGTCTACATGGGAGCTTCTCACACTCTCAGTCTACAAGGGAACTTGTCGCACTCTTAGTCTCCATGGATGGGGAATTTGTCGCACTCTCAGTCTCCATGGGAACTTGTCAGACTCTCAGTCTACATGGGAACTTGTCACACTCTCAGTCTACATGGGAATTTGTCACACGCTCAGTCTCCATGGGAACTTGTCACACTCTCGGTCTCCATGGGAACTTGTCACGCTCTCGGGCTCCAAGGGAACTTGTCACACTCCAGGTCTCCATGGAAACTTGTCACACTCTCAGTCTCCATGGGAACTTGTCACACTCTCAGTCTCCATGAGACCTTATCACACTCTCAGTCTGCATGGGAACTTGTCACACACTCAGTCTACAAGGGAACTTGTCACAATCTCTTTCTCCATGGCAGCTTGTCACACTCTCAGTCTCCATGGGAACATGTCACACTCTCAGTCTCCATGGGAACTTGTCACACTCTCAGACTACATGGGAACCTGTCACACCATCAGTCTCCATGGGAACTTGTCACACTCTCAGTCTACAAGGGAACTTGTCGCACTCTTAGTCTCCATGGATGGGGAACTTGTCGCACTCTCAATCTCCATGGGAACTTGTCACATTCTCAGTCTACATGGGAGCTTGTCACACTCTCAGTCTACATGGGAATTTGTCACACGCTCAGTCTCCATGGGAACTTGTCACACTCTCGGTCTCCATGGGAACTTGTCACACTCTAGGTCTCCATGGAAGCTTGTCACACTCACAGTCTCCATGGGAACTTGTCACACTCTCAGTCTCCATGGGAACTTGTCACACTCTCAGTCTAATTGGGAACTTGTCACACTTTCAGTCTACATAGGAGCTTCTCCCACTCTGAGTCTCCACGGGAACATGTCACACTCTCAGTCTCCGTGGGAACTTGTCACACTCTCGGTCTACATGGGAATTTGTCACACTCTCAGTCTCCATGAGAACTTGTCAGACTCTCAGTCCACATGAGATCTTCTCACACTCTCAGTCTCCGTGAGAACTTCTCACACTCTAAGTCTCCATGGGAACTTGTCAAGCGCTCAGACTCCATGGGAACTTGTCACACTCTCAGTCTACATGGGAACTTGTCACACTCTCAGTCTATATGGGAACCTGTCACACTCTCAGTCTCCATGGGAACCTGTCACACTCCCAGTCTCCATGGGAACTTGTCACACTCTCAGTCTACATGGGAACCTGTCACACCATGAGTCTCCATGGGAACTTGTCACACTCTCAGTCTACAAGGGAACTTGTCGCACTCTTAGTCTCCATGGATGGGGAACTTGTCGCACTCGCAGTCTCCATGGGAACTTGTCACACTCTCAGTCTCCATGGGAACTTGTCACACTCTCAGTCTCCATGAGAGCTTATCACACTCTCAGTCTGCATGGGAACTTGTCACACTCTCAGTCTACAAGGGAACTTGTCACAATCTCTTTCTGCATGGGAGCTTGTCAAACTCTCAGTCTCGATGGGAACATGTCAGACTCTCAGTCTCCATGGGAACTTGTCACACTCTCAGTCTATATGGGAACTTGTCACACTCTCAGTCTACATGAGAACTTGTCACACTCAGTCTCCATGGCAACTTCTGACACTCTCAGTCTCCATGAGAATTTGTCACACTCTCAGTCTCCGTGAGAACTTCTCACAGTCTAAGTCTCCATGGGTACTTGTCAGGCGCTCAGACTCCATGGCAACTTGTCACACTCTCAATCTCCATGGAAACTTGTCACACTCTCAGTCTCCATGGGAACCTGTCACACTCTCAGTCTCCATGGGAACTTGTCACACTCTCAGACTCCATGGGAACATGTCACACTCTCAGTCCACATGAGAACTTGTCACACTCTCAGTCTCCATGGGAACTTGTCACACTCTCAGTCTCCATGGAAACATGTCACACTCTCGGTCTCCATGGGAACTTGTCACGCTCTCGGGCTCCAAGGGAACTTGTCACACTCCAGGTCTCCATGGAAACTTGTCACACTCTCAGTCTCCATGGGAACTTGTCACACTCTCAGTCTCCATGAGACCTTATCACACTCTCAGTCTGCATGGGAACTTGTCACACACTCAGTCTACAAGGGAACTTGTCACAATCTCTTTCTCCATGGCAGCTTGTCACACTCTCAGTCTCCATGGGAACATGTCACACTCTCAGTCTCCATGGGAACTTGTCACACTCTCAGACTACATGGGAACCTGTCACACCATCAGTCTCCATGGGAACTTGTCACACTCTCAGTCTACAAGGGAACTTGTCGCACTCTTAGTCTCCATGGATGGGGAACTTGTCGCACTCTCAGTCTCCATGGGAACTTGTCACATTCTCAGTCTACATGGGAGCTTGTCACACTCTCAGTCTACATGGGAATTTGTCACACGCTCAGTCTCCATGGGAACTTGTCACACTCTCGGTCTCCATGGGAACTTGTCACACTCTAGGTCTCCATGGAAGCTTGTCACACTCTCAGTCTCCATGGGAACTTGTCACACTCTCAGTCTCCATGGGAACTTGTCACACTCTCAGTCTAATTGGGAACTTGTCACACTTTCAGTCTACATAGGAGCTTCTCCCACTCTGAGTCTCCACGGGAACATGTCACACTCTCAGTCTCCGTGGGAACTTGTCACACTCTCGGTCTACATGGGAATTTGTCACACTCTCAGTCTCCATGAGAACTTGTCAGACTCTCAGTCCACATGAGATCTTCTCACACTCTCAGTCTCAGTGAGAACTTCTCACACTCTAAGTCTCCATGGGAACTTGTCAAGCGCTCAGACTCCATGGGAACTTGTCACACTCTCAGTCTACATGGGAACTTGTCACACTCTCAGTCTATATGGGAACCTGTCACACTCTCAGTCTCCATGGGAACCTGTCACACTCCCAGTCTCCATGGGAACTTGTCACACTCTCAGTCTACATGGGAACCTGTCACACCATGAGTCTCCATGGGAACTTGTCACACTCTCAGTCTACAAGGGAACTTGTCGCACTCTTAGTCTCCATGGATGGGGAACTTGTCGCACTCGCAGTCTCCATGGGAACTTGTCACACTCTCAGTCTCCATGGGAACTTGTCACACTCTCAGTCTCCATGAGAGCTTATCACACTCTCAGTCTGCATGGGAACTTGTCACACTCTCAGTCTACAAGGGAACTTGTCACAATCTCTTTCTGCATGGGAGCTTGTCAAACTCTCAGTCTCGATGGGAACATGTCAGACTCTCAGTCTCCATGGGAACTTGTCACACTCTCAGTCTATATGGGAACTTGTCACACTCTCAGTCTACATGAGAACTTGTCACACTCAGTCTCCATGGCAACTTCTGACACTCTCAGTCTCCATGAGAATTTGTCACACTCTCAGTCTCCGTGAGAACTTCTCACAGTCTAAGTCTCCATGGGTACTTGTCAGGCGCTCAGACTCCATGGCAACTTGTCACACTCTCAATCTCCATGGAAACTTGTCACACTCTCAGTCTCCATGGGAACCTGTCACACTCTCAGTCTCCATGGGAACTTGTCACACTCTCAGACTCCATGGGAACATGTCACACTCTCAGTCCACATGAGAACTTGTCACACTCTCAGTCTCCATGGGAACTTGTCACACTCTCAGTCTCCATGGAAACATGTCACACTCTCAGTCTACTTGGGAACTTGCCACACTCTCAGTCTACATGGGAAATTGTGACACTCTCAGTCTCCATGAGACCTTGTCACACTCTCAGTCCCCATAGGAACTTGTCACACTCTCAGTCTACATGGAAACTTCTCACACTCTCTGTCTCCATGGGAACTTGTCACACTCTCAGACTCCATGGGAACTTGTCACACTCTCAGTCTCCATGGGAAATTGTCACACTCTCAGTCTACATGGGACCTTGTCACACTCTCAGTCTACATGAGAACTTGTCACACTCTCAGTCTGCATTGGAAATTGTCACCCTCTCAGTCTCCATGGGAACTTGTCACACTCTCAGTCTCCATGGGAACCTGTCACACTCCCAGTCTCCATGGGAACTTGTCACACTCTCTGTCTCCATGGGAACTTGTCACACTCTCTGACTCCATGGGAACATGTCACACTCTCAGTCTCCATGGGAACTTTTCACACTCTCAGTCCACATGGGAACTTGTCACACTCTCAGTCTACATGAGAACTTGTCACACTCTCAGTCTCCATGGGAAATTGTCACCCTCTCAGTCTCCATGGGAACTTGTCACACTCTCAGTCTACATGGGAACTGGTCACACTCTCAGTCTCCATGGGAACTTGTCACACTCTCAGTCTCCATGGAAACTTGTCACACTCTCAGTCTACTTGGGAACTTGCCACACTCTCAGTCTACATGGGAAATTGTGACACTCTCAGTCTCCATGAGACCTTGTCACACTCTCAGTCCCCATAGGAACTTGTCACACTCTCAGTCTACATGGAAACTTCTCACACTCTCTGTCTCCATGGGAACTTGTCACACTCTCAGACTCCATGGGAACTTGTCACACTCTCAGTCTCCATGGGAAATTGTCACACTCTCTGTCTACATGGGACCTTGTCACACTCTCAGTCTACATGAGAACTTGTCACACTCTCAGTCTGCATGGGAAATTGTCACCCTCTCAGTCTCCATGGGAAGTTGTCACACTCTCAGTCTCCATGGGAACCTGTCACACTCCCAGTCTCCATGGGAACTTGTCACACTCTCTGTCTCCATGGGAACTTGTCACACTCTCTGACTCCATGGGAACATGTCACACTCTCAGTCTCCATGGGAACTTTTCACACTCTGAGTCCACATGGGAACTTGTCACACTCTCAGTCTACATGAGAACTTGTCACACTCTCAGTCTCCATGGGAAATTGTCACACTCTCAGTCTCCATGGGAACTTGTCACACTCTCAGTCTACATGGGAACTGGTCACACTCTTAGTCTACATGGGAACCGGTCACACTCTCAGTCTCCATGGGAACTTGTCACACTCTCAGTCTCCATGGGAACTTGTCAGACTCTCAGACTACATGGGAACCTGTCACACCATCAGTCTCCATGGGAACTTGTCACACTCTCAGTCTACAAGGGAACTTGTCACACTCTTAGTCTCCATGGATGGGGAACTTGTCGCACTCTCAGTCTCCATGGGAACTTGTCACATTCTCAGTCTACATGGGAACTTGTCACACTCTCAGTCGACATGGGAATTTGTCACACTCTCGGTCTCCATGGGAACTTGTCACACTCTCGGTCTCCATGGGAACTTGTCACACTCTAGGTCTCCATGGAAGGTTGTCACACTCTCAGTCTCCATGGGAACTTGTCACACTCTCAGTCTCCATGGGAACTTGTCACACTTTCAGTCTAATTGGGAACTTGTCACACTTTCAGTCTACATGGGAGCTTCTCACACTCTCAGTCTACAAGGGAACTTGTCGCACTCTTAGTCTCCATGGATGGGGAATTTGTCGCACTCTCAGTCTCCATGGGAACTTGTCAGACTCTCAGTCTACATGGGAACTTGTCACACTCTCAGTCTACATGGGAATTTGTCACACGCTCAGTCTCCATGGGAACTTGTCACACTCTCGGTCTCCATGGGAACTTGTCACGCTCTCGGGCTCCAAGGGAACTTGTCACACTCCAGGTCTCCATGGAAACTTGTCACACTCTCAGTCTCCATGGGAACTTGTCACACTCTCAGTCTCCATGAGACCTTATCACACTCTCAGTCTGCATGGGAACTTGTCACACACTCAGTCTACAAGGGAACTTGTCACAATCTCTTTCTCCATGGCAGCTTGTCACACTCTCAGTCTCCATGGGAACATGTCACACTCTCAGTCTCCATGGGAACTTGTCACACTCTCAGACTACATGGGAACCTGTCACACCATCAGTCTCCATGGGAACTTGTCACACTCTCAGTCTACAAGGGAACTTGTCGCACTCTTAGTCTCCATGGATGGGGAACTTGTCGCACTCTCAGTCTCCATGGGAACTTGTCACATTCTCAGTCTACATGGGAGCTTGTCACACTCTCAGTCTACATGGGAATTTGTCACACGCTCAGTCTCCATGGGAACTTGTCACACTCTCGGTCTCCATGGGAACTTGTCACACTCTAGGTCTCCATGGAAGCTTGTCACACTCACAGTCTCCATGGGAACTTGTCACACTCTCAGTCTCCATGGGAACTTGTCACACTCTCAGTCTAATTGGGAACTTGTCACACTTTCAGTCTACATAGGAGCTTCTCCCACTCTGAGTCTCCACGGGAACATGTCACACTCTCAGTCTCCGTGGGAACTTGTCACACTCTCGGTCTACATGGGAATTTGTCACACTCTCAGTCTCCATGAGAACTTGTCAGACTCTCAGTCCACATGAGATCTTCTCACACTCTCAGTCTCCGTGAGAACTTCTCACACTCTAAGTCTCCATGGGAACTTGTCAAGCGCTCAGACTCCATGGGAACTTGTCACACTCTCAGTCTACATGGGAACTTGTCACACTCTCAGTCTATATGGGAACCTGTCACACTCTCAGTCTCCATGGGAACCTGTCACACTCCCAGTCTCCATGGGAACTTGTCACACTCTCAGTCTACATGGGAACCTGTCACACCATGAGTCTCCATGGGAACTTGTCACACTCTCAGTCTACAAGGGAACTTGTCGCACTCTTAGTCTCCATGGATGGGGAACTTGTCGCACTCGCAGTCTCCATGGGAACTTGTCACACTCTCAGTCTCCATGGGAACTTGTCACACTCTCAGTCTCCATGAGAGCTTATCACACTCTCAGTCTGCATGGGAACTTGTCACACTCTCAGTCTACAAGGGAACTTGTCACAATCTCTTTCTGCATGGGAGCTTGTCAAACTCTCAGTCTCGATGGGAACATGTCAGACTCTCAGTCTCCATGGGAACTTGTCACACTCTCAGTCTATATGGGAACTTGTCACACTCTCAGTCTACATGAGAACTTGTCACACTCAGTCTCCATGGCAACTTCTGACACTCTCAGTCTCCATGAGAATTTGTCACACTCTCAGTCTCCGTGAGAACTTCTCACAGTCTAAGTCTCCATGGGTACTTGTCAGGCGCTCAGACTCCATGGCAACTTGTCACACTCTCAATCTCCATGGAAACTTGTCACACTCTCAGTCTCCATGGGAACCTGTCACACTCTCAGTCTCCATGGGAACTTGTCACACTCTCAGACTCCATGGGAACATGTCACACTCTCAGTCCACATGAGAACTTGTCACACTCTCAGTCTCCATGGGAACTTGTCACACTCTCAGTCTCCATGGAAACATGTCACACTCTCGGTCTCCATGGGAACTTGTCACGCTCTCGGGCTCCAAGGGAACTTGTCACACTCCAGGTCTCCATGGAAACTTGTCACACTCTCAGTCTCCATGGGAACTTGTCACACTCTCAGTCTCCATGAGACCTTATCACACTCTCAGTCTGCATGGGAACTTGTCACACACTCAGTCTACAAGGGAACTTGTCACAATCTCTTTCTCCATGGCAGCTTGTCACACTCTCAGTCTCCATGGGAACATGTCACACTCTCAGTCTCCATGGGAACTTGTCACACTCTCAGACTACATGGGAACCTGTCACACCATCAGTCTCCATGGGAACTTGTCACACTCTCAGTCTACAAGGGAACTTGTCGCACTCTTAGTCTCCATGGATGGGGAACTTGTCGCACTCTCAGTCTCCATGGGAACTTGTCACATTCTCAGTCTACATGGGAGCTTGTCACACTCTCAGTCTACATGGGAATTTGTCACACGCTCAGTCTCCATGGGAACTTGTCACACTCTCGGTCTCCATGGGAACTTGTCACACTCTAGGTCTCCATGGAAGCTTGTCACACTCTCAGTCTCCATGGGAACTTGTCACACTCTCAGTCTCCATGGGAACTTGTCACACTCTCAGTCTAATTGGGAACTTGTCACACTTTCAGTCTACATAGGAGCTTCTCCCACTCTGAGTCTCCACGGGAACATGTCACACTCTCAGTCTCCGTGGGAACTTGTCACACTCTCGGTCTACATGGGAATTTGTCACACTCTCAGTCTCCATGAGAACTTGTCAGACTCTCAGTCCACATGAGATCTTCTCACACTCTCAGTCTCAGTGAGAACTTCTCACACTCTAAGTCTCCATGGGAACTTGTCAAGCGCTCAGACTCCATGGGAACTTGTCACACTCTCAGTCTACATGGGAACTTGTCACACTCTCAGTCTATATGGGAACCTGTCACACTCTCAGTCTCCATGGGAACCTGTCACACTCCCAGTCTCCATGGGAACTTGTCACACTCTCAGTCTACATGGGAACCTGTCACACCATGAGTCTCCATGGGAACTTGTCACACTCTCAGTCTACAAGGGAACTTGTCGCACTCTTAGTCTCCATGGATGGGGAACTTGTCGCACTCGCAGTCTCCATGGGAACTTGTCACACTCTCAGTCTCCATGTGAACTTGTCACACTCTCAGTCTCCATGAGAGCTTATCACACTCTCAGTCTGCATGGGAACTTGTCACACTCTCAGTCTACAAGGGAACTTGTCACAATCTCTTTCTGCATGGGAGCTTGTCAAACTCTCAGTCTCGATGGGAACATGTCAGACTCTCAGTCTCCATGGGAACTTGTCACACTCTCAGTCTATATGGGAACTTGTCACACTCTCAGTCTACATGAGAACTTGTCACACTCAGTCTCCATGGCAACTTCTGACACTCTCAGTCTCCATGAGAATTTGTCACACTCTCAGTCTCCGTGAGAACTTCTCACAGTCTAAGTCTCCATGGGTACTTGTCAGGCGCTCAGACTCCATGGCAACTTGTCACACTCTCAATCTCCATGGAAACTTGTCACACTCTCAGTCTCCATGGGAACCTGTCACACTCTCAGTCTCCATGGGAACTTGTCACACTCTCAGACTCCATGGGAACATGTCACACTCTCAGTCCACATGAGAACTTGTCACACTCTCAGTCTCCATGGGAACTTGTCACACTCTCAGTCTCCATGGAAACATGTCACACTCTCAGTCTACTTGGGAACTTGCCACACTCTCAGTCTACATGGGAAATTGTGACACTCTCAGTCTCCATGAGACCTTGTCACACTCTCAGTCCCCATAGGAACTTGTCACACTCTCAGTCTACATGGAAACTTCTCACACTCTCTGTCTCCATGGGAACTTGTCACACTCTCAGACTCCATGGGAACTTGTCACACTCTCAGTCTCCATGGGAAATTGTCACACTCTCAGTCTACATGGGACCTTGTCACACTCTCAGTCTACATGAGAACTTGTCACACTCTCAGTCTGCATTGGAAATTGTCACCCTCTCAGTCTCCATGGGAACTTGTCACACTCTCAGTCTCCATGGGAACCTGTCACACTCCCAGTCTCCATGGGAACTTGTCACACTCTCTGTCTCCATGGGAACTTGTCACACTCTCTGACTCCATGGGAACATGTCACACTCTCAGTCTCCATGGGAACTTTTCACACTCTCAGTCCACATGGGAACTTGTCACACTCTCAGTCTACATGAGAACTTGTCACACTCTCAGTCTCCATGGGAAATTGTCACCCTCTCAGTCTCCATGGGAACTTGTCACACTCTCAGTCTACATGGGAACTGGTCACACTCTCAGTCTCCATGGGAACTTGTCACACTCTCAGTCTCCATGGAAACTTGTCACACTCTCAGTCTACTTGGGAACTTGCCACACTCTCAGTCTACATGGGAAATTGTGACACTCTCAGTCTCCATGAGACCTTGTCACACTCTCAGTCCCCATAGGAACTTGTCACACTCTCAGTCTACATGGAAACTTCTCACACTCTCTGTCTCCATGGGAACTTGTCACACTCTCAGACTCCATGGGAACTTGTCACACTCTCAGTCTCCATGGGAAATTGTCACACTCTCTGTCTACATGGGACCTTGTCACACTCTCAGTCTACATGAGAACTTGTCACACTCTCAGTCTGCATGGGAAATTGTCACCCTCTCAGTCTCCATGGGAAGTTGTCACACTCTCAGTCTCCATGGGAACCTGTCACACTCCCAGTCTCCATGGGAACTTGTCACACTCTCTGTCTCCATGGGAACTTGTCACACTCTCTGACTCCATGGGAACATGTCACACTCTCAGTCTCCATGGGAACTTTTCACACTCTGAGTCCACATGGGAACTTGTCACACTCTCAGTCTACATGAGAACTTGTCACACTCTCAGTCTCCATGGGAAATTGTCACACTCTCAGTCTCCATGGGAACTTGTCACACTCTCAGTCTACATGGGAACTGGTCACACTCTTAGTCTACATGGGAACCGGTCACACTCTCAGTCTCCATGGGAACTTGTCACACTCTCAGTCTCCATGGGAACTTGTCAGACTCTCAGACTACATGGGAACCTGTCACACCATCAGTCTCCATGGGAACTTGTCACACTCTCAGTCTACAAGGGAACTTGTCACACTCTTAGTCTCCATGGATGGGGAACTTGTCGCACTCTCAGTCTCCATGGGAGCTTGTCACATTCTCAGTCTACATGGGAACTTGTCACACTCTCAGTCGACATGGGAATTTGTCACACTCTCGGTCTCCATGGGAACTTGTCACACTCTCGGTCTCCATGGGAACTTGTCACACTCTAGGTCTCCATGGAAGGTTGTCACACTCTCAGTCTCCATGGGAACTTGTCACACTCTCAGTCTCCATGGGAACTTGTCACACTTTCAGTCTAATTGGGAACTTGTCACACTTTCAGTCTACATGGGAGCTTCTCACACTCTCAGTCTACAAGGGAACTTGTCGCACTCTTAGTCTCCATGGATGGGGAATTTGTCGCACTCTCAGTCTCCATGGGAACTTGTCAGACTCTCAGTCTACATGGGAACTTGTCACACTCTCAGTCTACATGGGAATTTGTCACACGCTCAGTCTCCATGGGAACTTGTCACACTCTCGGTCTCCATGGGAACTTGTCACGCTCTCGGGCTCCAAGGGAACTTGTCACACTCCAGGTCTCCATGGAAACTTGTCACACTCTCAGTCTCCATGGGAACTTGTCACACTCTCAGTCTCCATGAGACCTTATCACACTCTCAGTCTGCATGGGAACTTGTCACACACTCAGTCTACAAGGGAACTTGTCACAATCTCTTTCTCCATGGCAGCTTGTCACACTCTCAGTCTCCATGGGAACATGTCACACTCTCAGTCTCCATGGGAACTTGTCACACTCTCAGACTACATGGGAACCTGTCACACCATCAGTCTCCATGGGAACTTGTCACACTCTCAGTCTACAAGGGAACTTGTCGCACTCTTAGTCTCCATGGATGGGGAACTTGTCGCACTCTCAGTCTCCATGGGAACTTGTCACATTCTCAGTCTACATGGGAGCTTGTCACACTCTCAGTCTACATGGGAATTTGTCACACGCTCAGTCTCCATGGGAACTTGTCACACTCTCGGTCTCCATGGGAACTTGTCACACTCTAGGTCTCCATGGAAGCTTGTCACACTCACAGTCTCCATGGGAACTTGTCACACTCTCAGTCTCCATGGGAACTTGTCACACTCTCAGTCTAATTGGGAACTTGTCACACTTTCAGTCTACATAGGAGCTTCTCCCACTCTGAGTCTCCACGGGAACATGTCACACTCTCAGTCTCCGTGGGAACTTGTCACACTCTCGGTCTACATGGGAATTTGTCACACTCTCAGTCTCCATGAGAACTTGTCAGACTCTCAGTCCACATGAGATCTTCTCACACTCTCAGTCTCCGTGAGAACTTCTCACACTCTAAGTCTCCATGGGAACTTGTCAAGCGCTCAGACTCCATGGGAACTTGTCACACTCTCAGTCTACATGGGAACTTGTCACACTCTCAGTCTATATGGGAACCTGTCACACTCTCAGTCTCCATGGGAACCTGTCACACTCCCAGTCTCCATGGGAACTTGTCACACTCTCAGTCTACATGGGAACCTGTCACACCATGAGTCTCCATGGGAACTTGTCACACTCTCAGTCTACAAGGGAACTTGTCGCACTCTTAGTCTCCATGGATGGGGAACTTGTCGCACTCGCAGTCTCCATGGGAACTTGTCACACTCTCAGTCTCCATGGGAACTTGTCACACTCTCAGTCTCCATGAGAGCTTATCACACTCTCAGTCTGCATGGGAACTTGTCACACTCTCAGTCTACAAGGGAACTTGTCACAATCTCTTTCTGCATGGGAGCTTGTCAAACTCTCAGTCTCGATGGGAACATGTCAGACTCTCAGTCTCCATGGGAACTTGTCACACTCTCAGTCTATATGGGAACTTGTCACACTCTCAGTCTACATGAGAACTTGTCACACTCAGTCTCCATGGCAACTTCTGACACTCTCAGTCTCCATGAGAATTTGTCACACTCTCAGTCTCCGTGAGAACTTCTCACAGTCTAAGTCTCCATGGGTACTTGTCAGGCGCTCAGACTCCATGGCAACTTGTCACACTCTCAATCTCCATGGAAACTTGTCACACTCTCAGTCTCCATGGGAACCTGTCACACTCTCAGTCTCCATGGGAACTTGTCACACTCTCAGACTCCATGGGAACATGTCACACTCTCAGTCCACATGAGAACTTGTCACACTCTCAGTCTCCATGGGAACTTGTCACACTCTCAGTCTCCATGGAAACATGTCACACTCTCGGTCTCCATGGGAACTTGTCACGCTCTCGGGCTCCAAGGGAACTTGTCACACTCCAGGTCTCCATGGAAACTTGTCACACTCTCAGTCTCCATGGGAACTTGTCACACTCTCAGTCTCCATGAGACCTTATCACACTCTCAGTCTGCATGGGAACTTGTCACACACTCAGTCTACAAGGGAACTTGTCACAATCTCTTTCTCCATGGCAGCTTGTCACACTCTCAGTCTCCATGGGGAACATGTCACACTCTCAGTCTCCATGGGAACTTGTCACACTCTCAGACTACATGGGAACCTGTCACACCATCAGTCTCCATGGGAACTTGTCACACTCTCAGTCTACAAGGGAACTTGTCGCACTCTTAGTCTCCATGGATGGGGAACTTGTCGCACTCTCAGTCTCCATGGGAACTTGTCACATTCTCAGTCTACATGGGAGCTTGTCACACTCTCAGTCTACATGGGAATTTGTCACACGCTCAGTCTCCATGGGAACTTGTCACACTCTCGGTCTCCATGGGAACTTGTCACACTCTAGGTCTCCATGGAAGCTTGTCACACTCTCAGTCTCCATGGGAACTTGTCACACTCTCAGTCTCCATGGGAACTTGTCACACTCTCAGTCTAATTGGGAACTTGTCACACTTTCAGTCTACATAGGAGCTTCTCCCACTCTGAGTCTCCACGGGAACATGTCACACTCTCAGTCTCCGTGGGAACTTGTCACACTCTCGGTCTACATGGGAATTTGTCACACTCTCAGTCTCCATGAGAACTTGTCAGACTCTCAGTCCACATGAGATCTTCTCACACTCTCAGTCTCAGTGAGAACTTCTCACACTCTAAGTCTCCATGGGAACTTGTCAAGCGCTCAGACTCCATGGGAACTTGTCACACTCTCAGTCTACATGGGAACTTGTCACACTCTCAGTCTATATGGGAACCTGTCACACTCTCAGTCTCCATGGGAACCTGTCACACTCCCAGTCTCCATGGGAACTTGTCACACTCTCAGTCTACATGGGAACCTGTCACACCATGAGTCTCCATGGGAACTTGTCACACTCTCAGTCTACAAGGGAACTTGTCGCACTCTTAGTCTCCATGGATGGGGAACTTGTCGCACTCGCAGTCTCCATGGGAACTTGTCACACTCTCAGTCTCCATGGGAACTTGTCACACTCTCAGTCTCCATGAGAGCTTATCACACTCTCAGTCTGCATGGGAACTTGTCACACTCTCAGTCTACAAGGGAACTTGTCACAATCTCTTTCTGCATGGGAGCTTGTCAAACTCTCAGTCTCGATGGGAACATGTCAGACTCTCAGTCTCCATGGGAACTTGTCACACTCTCAGTCTATATGGGAACTTGTCACACTCTCAGTCTACATGAGAACTTGTCACACTCAGTCTCCATGGCAACTTCTGACACTCTCAGTCTCCATGAGAATTTGTCACACTCTCAGTCTCCGTGAGAACTTCTCACAGTCTAAGTCTCCATGGGTACTTGTCAGGCGCTCAGACTCCATGGCAACTTGTCACACTCTCAATCTCCATGGAAACTTGTCACACTCTCAGTCTCCATGGGAACCTGTCACACTCTCAGTCTCCATGGGAACTTGTCACACTCTCAGACTCCATGGGAACATGTCACACTCTCAGTCCACATGAGAACTTGTCACACTCTCAGTCTCCATGGGAACTTGTCACACTCTCAGTCTCCATGGAAACATGTCACACTCTCAGTCTACTTGGGAACTTGCCACACTCTCAGTCTACATGGGAAATTGTGACACTCTCAGTCTCCATGAGACCTTGTCACACTCTCAGTCCCCATAGGAACTTGTCACACTCTCAGTCTACATGGAAACTTCTCACACTCTCTGTCTCCATGGGAACTTGTCACACTCTCAGACTCCATGGGAACTTGTCACACTCTCAGTCTCCATGGGAAATTGTCACACTCTCAGTCTACATGGGACCTTGTCACACTCTCAGTCTACATGAGAACTTGTCACACTCTCAGTCTGCATTGGAAATTGTCACCCTCTCAGTCTCCATGGGAACTTGTCACACTCTCAGTCTCCATGGGAACCTGTCACACTCCCAGTCTCCATGGGAACTTGTCACACTCTCTGTCTCCATGGGAACTTGTCACACTCTCTGACTCCATGGGAACATGTCACACTCTCAGTCTCCATGGGAACTTTTCACACTCTCAGTCCACATGGGAACTTGTCACACTCTCAGTCTACATGAGAACTTGTCACACTCTCAGTCTCCATGGGAAATTGTCACCCTCTCAGTCTCCATGGGAACTTGTCACACTCTCAGTCTACATGGGAACTGGTCACACTCTTAGTCTACATGGGAACCGGTCACACTCTCAGTCTCCATGGGAACTTGTCACACTCTCAGTCTCCATGGGAACTTGTCAGACTCTCAGACTACATGGGAACCTGTCACACCATCAGTCTCCATGGGAACTTGTCACACTCTCAGTCTACAAGGGAACTTGTCACACTCTTAGTCTCCATGGATGGGGAACTTGTCGCACTCTCAGTCTCCATGGGAACTTGTCACATTCTCAGTCTACATGGGAACTTGTCACACTCTCAGTCGACATGGGAATTTGTCACACTCTCGGTCTCCATGGGAACTTGTCACACTCTCGGTCTCCATGGGAACTTGTCACACTCTAGGTCACCATGGAAGGTTGTCACACTCTCAGTCTCCATGGGAACTTGTCACACTCTCAGTCTCCATGGGAACTTGTCACACTCTCAGTCTAATTGGGAACTTGTCACACTTTCAGTCTACATGGGAGCTTCTCACACTCTCAGTCTACAAGGGAACTTGTCGCACTCTTAGTCTCCATGGATGGGGAACTTGTCGCACTCTCAGTCTCCATGGGAACTTGTCAGACTCTCAGTCTACATGGGAACTTGTCACACTCTCAGTCTACATGGGAATTTGTCACACGCTCAGTCTCCATGGGAACTTGTCACACTCTCGGTCTCCATGGGAACTTGTCACGCTCTCGGGCTCCAAGGGAACTTGTCACACTCCAGGTCTCCATGGAAACTTGTCACACTCTCAGTCTCCATGGGAACTTGTCACACTCTCAGTCTCCATGAGACCTAATCACACTCTCAGTCTGCATGGGAACTTGTCACACACTCAGTCTACAAGGGAACTTGTCACAATCTCTTTCTCCATGGCAGCTTGTCACACTCTCAGTCTCCATGGGAACATGTCACACTCTCAGTCTCCATGGGAACTTGTCACACTCTCAGACTACATGGGAACCTGTCACACCATCAGTCTCCATGGGAACTTGTCACACTCTCAGTCTACAAGGGAACTTGTCGCACTCTTAGTCTCCATGGATGGGGAACTTGTCGCACTCTCAGTCTCCATGGGAACTTGTCACATTCTCAGTCTACATGGGAGCTTGTCAC